>NC_046657.1:173852413-173867274 GCF_010883055.1 Belonocnema kinseyi | reverse complement strand
TCTCTTGTTCTCCTGGTCCCTTTCTACCTCATCTTCCCCAGCCACTCTTTTCCTTTTTTCCTCCCCTTCACTGCTAGTCGCGCTTGCCTTCTTTTGCCATTCGTCCAGACTTCTGTTCGAACCCTGTTGCCTAGCTTGTTAAGGCGCTGTAAATTTGAGCGCCTTCCCCGTTGCTTGCCCGTACCTGAATCCGCTACCCTCCCCACCCGGGTCGACTTCTCGGCACTTTCATCACCGCTGCTGTCACTGCGATCAACGTCACCCATCCCCCCACTTTCATTGCTTTCAGCAACGTCAGCTGTTGCAGCCACTACGGTTTTCCGCTCTGTGCGATCGTGCAGTAACTGTTGCCCTCTGGCGCCAGTTTGTGGACTTCGCGTCGTCGGCATCCTACCTTACCCAAAGCTCCGTGAAGTTTCCCGCCTTTATCACCTACCTCTTGCCCCCCTGGCCAAGCAACTATTTTTTCCACTCCTGACCGCAAAAACTTCACACGCTCCAAATTTTCATTTCAAACTAATTAAGCAAATTAATAAATTGAAAATTAATAAAAATAAATGTACGAATATAATGAAATATAAATAAATCTAGATAAATTATTTTTTAAAAAAACACACATTTTTCAGCTAAAATTATTGATCGTCAACCAAAAAAAAAGAATGTTTAACAAAGTAGTTTTTCTATCAACTATAACTTGATGTATTTTTAATAAAAAGAAGATAAAACAAATTAATTTTTAATGATAAGTTGGGATTATTAACCAAAAACATGCAAATTCCACCTAAATATATGCATTTCTGACAAAAACAAAAAACTAATTTTCATCAACAGAGTTGAATTTTCAACCAAAAAGAATGTGTTTACAACGAAATTGCTGAATTTTCAACAAATAAATTAAATTAACTACAATTTTCAAACTATTTTCTGTATGCCCCACTGTTTATTTATTCTCTATTGAAAATAAACATTCGTATAAAGATTTTACCAAAAAACCTAGAAATAGGAAAATTTCAGAACTATTTGATTATTTTTCATATGTATTTATGTTATTTGTATTATTTTTGTTTTGTAAAAAAATGTCCAATCTGGCTATTGAATATAATTTGCCCTAAACTGAACTTGTAGAAGCATTATTTGGTAACATTTCTATATTGACATTTAAAAAGACAGATTTACTCCCAAAATAACTGCACAAAAGAATGTGTGACTGAAAATACTATGGAAAATAATGTATATCCGAATATATGTAGGATTTTAAACAAAAATCTTGAGAAAATCGCTATCAATGTATCTTGTGTCGCCATTATGTTTCTTCGATTTCATTCATATCGAATATAGTAAGTATTCGATTGCACTTGACTCGATTATGAACCAAACATCATTTAAAAGAAAGCAATTAAATATGGTTATATTTTTGGTAAGATTTGCAAGAATCATTATTATCATTAGGCGAGTATTAGTGCAATCGAATGCTTAGTATCGATTGGGTTTATCGATTGCACCACTGAAAGCGAGCGAGTGAGTAAGTGACAATCTTAGATCAAAATGGCGCTGGTGACAAGCAGATACGAGATGCTGTCAGAGCTTTTCTAAAGATTCTTGATCATAATCACGACAGATTTCGATAAAAAAGGCCATTGTGCTCTCTTGCTTTTTCAATAAACCTTGTTTCTTATTGTGGATATGGAAATCGATAAAAGTGACGCAAAGGGGAGGTAGATAATTTGGAGGATTGAGACAGATTTGTGAGGAAGCTTGTTTGGAGATTTGTGACAGGGTGGGAAGACTGTTAAGGGATTGGTAGTAGCAGGGTTGGGTAGCGACAAAGAAAGGCGAGACAGGTACCAGACAGCGACGGTAGATAGAGGCAGGGGAGTATAGAAGGCGGGAAAGTTTGAATTTGATTCATGGCTAGCGGAGCGTGTACAGGGTTGGCTATATTCGTCGATATATATTTTTTAAATCATAGGGAAAAAAACACATTTTTTACTGTTCATTTCAAAAATCGTTTATTTGGTTTCAAGGAGATTTGTGAACATGAGCCTGTACAGCGAAAAGGGCCCGTGATGCAGCATTTTCCATCGTTTTGGCCAATGTTTCGGTTGATATGGCGGCTATTTCCTGTCGGATGTTGGACTTAAGTGCGTCTAGGGTCCTTGGCTTGTTGACATAAACCTTCGATTTCAAGTAGCCCCACAAAAGGAAGTCTGGAGCCGTTAAATCTGGTGAACGCGGTGGCCAATCAAAATCACCATTTTTCGAAATCAGACGTCCCGGGGAACAATCGTTTCAAAAAATCGATAGTAGCTCGAGCTGTTTGTGGTGGAGCGCCATCTTGTTGAAACCAGAAATGCTCCATACCATTGTCACGAACAATTGGCATCGAAAAATCGTTTACCATATCGCGATAACGCTCCTGATTGACGTTAACAGCTTTGCCAGCTTCATCTTCGAAAAAAAACGGCCCAATGACCATACCAGCACAAATACCGCACCAAACAGTCACTTTTTGGTCATAAAGAGGTACCTCGTGAATAATTTGAGGATTTTCAGTACCATAGAACCGATAATTTTGTTAATTTCACCGAAATGGCTGAACATTTCGGTGACTCTTTGGGCCCATTCCAATCGACGTGGCTTATCGGCAGGTAACAGGTTGTGCGTCAGTTGAATTTTGTATGGGAACAAATGCAAATCATGACGCAATATGCGACGTAAAGTGGTTCGTTTTATCAACTGCTCCATGCACGTTGAGTTTTCACAATTGACTTGTTTTGTTGAATGCAAATTTCAACAATCTGAGAGCGTTCGCGTGGAGTGTACAGCTCCATGGCAAAAATTTCCGTAAACTGATGCTTCAAACAGGCTACGTCATTACTCGATCTGTCATGTCTGTCAAAAGTTACAGTGTTGCCAAATCTTTTCGTCGAATATGGCCAGACCTGTATCTCCACGGAAGAAATAGAATTAGAGCAGGAAGTGTTCAGTACGCCGAAAGAAGAGATAAAGGAAAGGAAGGCAAGGGGAAGTATAAAAAAATTTTAGAAAAGGAAAGATTAAGAGCAAAAAGCGTAGGGTCTATAGAAGCATTTATCAAAAGAAAGAGAGGGGAGAGGGAAAGCAGTGAAGAGAAGGAAGAAATCGGGGCGAGTGTAAAATATCAGAAAATGTTTAGATCGCCGCCGGAAAAGCAGAGTTTGTTAGGGAAGAACGATAACAGTAAGGGTGCTGACGGTAGCGAAGATGAAAGTGAAGTGTCGATGAAAGAGGAAAGACTAAAGGAAATTCGAGAAGTGATGCTAGACGTAATGGGGATTTATGAAGAAAAGCAGGAGAAAAGGGGAGAAGAATTAAAGAAGGAAATTAGGCGGAAAATGGCTGAAGTTAAGAAAGAAAGAAAAAAATGGGAAGAAATCATGGAAAAGTTAGAAAAGAGGAGATTTAAGGATTGATTGAAGAAAATAAGGAAGAGTTTAGGATGATAATAGGTGGGGATTTCAATGCGAGAACAGGAGACAGAGGAGGAAGGGAATGGGGAGAAGAGAGAGGAAGAAAATCCAAAGATAAAGTATTAATTGGGGAGGGAAGAAAGTTGTTGAAGAGCTTGGAAGAGTTGGGATGGTATATCTTAAACGGAAATATAGAAGGGGATGAAAAAGGAGAATATACACGCTCAGGAAGTGAATGGGGAACGGTCATTGATTTTTGTATAGTGGATGATGAGGTAAGAGAGAAGGTTAAGAAACTAGAGGTAGGTGAATATATTGATTCAAATCACTTTCCCTCAATAGTGACATTAGAGGGACAAAAAAGCAATAGCAATATGAGTAAAAGGGGAGCAAATGTAAAAAGTGTAGGAAAAGGGGACTGGTCAAGGAAAGGAAAAGAACAGTTCAGAGAAAAAATAAGAAATATCAAAATGGGAGAGGGAAATGTGGACGTGGAGATGGGAAAAATGATAGGAGAAATAAAAATAGGATTAGAGTGCACAAACAAAAATGAAGTTAGTAAAGTGGGGAATAGAAGTGGGTGGGATGAGGACTGCAAAGAGAAAAAAAGGAGGTCAGAAAGGAATTAAGAAAGTGGAGAAAAGAAAAAAGTAATGGGAAAGAATAAAGGGAAAAAAAGAAAGAGTATACTAAGTTGTGTTATCAAAAGAAAGAGGAAGAGAAAAAAGATTTGAGGAAGAGGCGGAGAAGGCTAGGACGGAAGAAGAGGTATGGAAGGTAGTAAATAGAGAAAGAAAAAGAAGAAAAAAAGTAAACCAAGATATTGAAATGATGGAATGGAAGAATAATTTTTTTGGATTTGCTAGGAGGAGTAGAGAGAAAAGATGCAAAGGGAGGAAAATATGGTAGAGAAAGAGATGAGGAAGAAGACATTTCAAGGGAAGAAATAGTTAAGGTTTTAGGAATAATGAAGGATGAAAGGCACCTGGTATAGATGAGATTCCACATGAAGTACGGAAATATGGAGGGGGGGGGGGAACTAGAGGAATGGGCATGGATAATATGTAATAGAGTATGGAGAGGAGAGGGATGGTTTCCAGAGTTATGATAAGAAAGAGTAGGTATACCAATAGTAAAGAAAGGCCAGGGAGAGGAGATTAAAGATTATAGGGGGATGACGTTGATGCCAACACTGTATAAGGTATATGTAACTATTTTGTCGGAGAGATTAAAGATAGAAGTTGAAAAAAAAAGATCGAGTCACTGAATCAGACAGGGTTTAGAAAAGGAATGGCGGTAATGGATAACATATAAATTCTGAACTACCTAGTAAATAGGAGAATTAAAAGGGAAAAAGGAGCAATGATAGCAATGTTCGTGGACTTGAAGGCGGCGTTTGACTCATTAGACCGAGGAAAAATAGAAAAAGTTATGCTAAAAAAGGGGATAAGAGAGGGATTAATAAAGAGAGGATCAGTCATTTTTTGAGAGACAAAAAGCAGGGCAAGGAAGGAAAAGATATATACACTGGCATACGCAGACGACATAGTGTTGATGGCAGAGGATGAAGAAGGGATGGCGGGTTTAATTACAGAATTAGAGAAATACTTAGATGGGAAAAAGATGAATATAAATGTAGAAAAGACAAAGATAATGAGGTTTAGAAAAGGAGGGGGAAGGAAGGAAGAAAGGACAGGGAGATGGAAAGGAATAAAGTTAGAAGAAGTCAAAAAGTATAAATATTTAGGAAATATCTTGCAAACGAATGGAGATCATACAGCTCATATAAGAGAAAGGACAAAAAAAGCAGCAGGGGTAATGAAACAAATATGGGGAATAGGAAAAAGAAGGTTAAAAAATTGAAGAAGGAGAATGTGGTTATTTGATACGCTGGTATGGCCGGTATTAGGTTATGGAGCAGAGATATGGGGATGGAAAGAAAGAAAAGATATTGAGAGTTTACAAGAAAGGTATATAAGGTGGACACTAGGGGCAGACTGGAGGATGCCAGGATATATGGTGAGAGAAGAAGCGGAAAGGGATAAGTCAAGTATTAGTGCGGGAAAGAGGGCATGGAAATTTTTGACGAAGCTGATAGAGGGAAAGGGAGGTGAGTTGGCGAGAAAATGTTTGATGGAGGCAGAAGAGAGGAGAGGGAGGGCGATCGAATTAACGATATGGGAAGAAGAAAGGAGGTAGTTCTTTAATGATAGAGAAATAGAAGACGGGACTGGAGTAAACTATGAAGAATTGGAAAAAAGGGAGAGGGAAAGACAATTAACAGAAAGATTGGGGGCGATTGAGGAATCAAAATACAATAAATGGTATAAGATGATAAAAAAGGAAGGGGTGCCAAAGTATTTAGAAAAGGGATGGGGAGAGAGAAGGTGGACCAGAATAGCAAGATTTAGACTGGGAAACGAGGTAAGGTAGTGGATGTACTGGGAAAAAAAAGAGAACAGAAAGTGTAGAATATGTGAATGGGAGGAGGAAACATGGGAGCATGTATGGGATGGATGTAGGGGAGGAATGGAAGATAAAGGAAGCTGGCAAGAAAATGTGGTTAAGATTCTAGGGGAAGATGGATTAGGAGAAGAATGGATGAAGGTGTTGGAGGGTGCTAGAGGAGCGAATGAGAGAGAATGAAAGAACGCACGTGAAAAAGGTAAATGGAGGTATAAAAAAGTGAAAGAAAAAGGAAACGGAAGTCGCTTAGATTAGAAGCGTAAAAATTCTAAGTAATGGTAAAGTAAAATTTAAGTAGACTAAGAAACGTTTGCGTTCTCATGGTCTCTTTTTCGCTTGCACTCTCGCTTTCGTTCGCGTGCTCACTCGTTTGCTAATAAGTCCTAAATTGCGCCATTGCAGTAAATAGAAATAAGGAACTAGCTATAAGACTTTATGTAAATAGTTCTAAATAATTGTGTATATAGAAAGGATAAGATTATAAAAAAATATAGATTTAAACAGAAATATTATAAGGAATGGAAGTCATGTGAACCCTTAGGGGACACATTATGAATAAAGAAGAAGAAGGAATTTTATCAAGGACTTATTGTAGTGATTAAAAAATGAGACTTTGGCAAATGGAATATTCGAAATTTGGAATATTTAGATGTGCTAATATATATATAGTTCGGAAAGAAATCGGAAGCAAAGTTCCGATTCAATTCGGAAAAGATCGGAACGGAACCTCTTTAGGAAGCCTTTCTGAAATCTTTCTGAATCTTTACGACGCGGTATTTCCTAACCTTTCCGTTTCTTCCGCTATGGTTGCTACAATGATACTACATAGGCGTCATGCAAACACGTCTATTCATACCGCGCTCCTGATTTGTTTATTCTGAACAGTCGGGCACTTGAGCCAGATACACCCTGTATAGCAGTTAATGGGTTAATCCTAATGCAGTTCATTTTAAGTCCCAGCGATTGTCTACTTTTACTTCGAATAATAAATTGTTTCCAAAATTATGTCAATATAGCACTTATATCAAATCACAATTCTGTAAAGCTCTAAAATTTTAGACGACATTTTTAGTAGTTATACATAAAAAATACGCGAAATGTTCTGTCACGCGCTTCATTGTTAAATAATAATAGGAATAGAGTTTAATATTTCATAGTTTAGGATTTATTAAATCTCTTTAAAGTCTGCCCACAGGTTTTTTTCTTATCCCGCTAGATTGATACTTTAGATAAAAACTCGAAAATAATTATTTAATTTATTTCTAAATTTTGATTTCAAATCAAAGTTAATAATGATTAATATTTTTGCGTAATTTATTTTACACAATGTCCGGAAACGCTCCGTATTAATTTATCATACTATAAAATGCGAGGATCTTTTGAGACTTTAAGCCAAGATCAGGTAAATCGCGAAAATAGTTTTCATATTTGTATATTCTTTTGCGTCACCCTTTATTAAATATATATTTCGTATAGATTGAGAAGCAGGAAACTATTTCCGTAATTCAAATTTATAAACGTAGACGCCAAAAGCAAGTAGTTGCATAGACGTTGTTTCGCGTAATTGGGTACGGCCATGAAAACAGCCTGGCGCCATCTGTTCCCTAAAAGTGGCAATTCCTGGTGGATGAATTCCACTTTTTTACATGCGATTGAAAATAAATATATTTATTCTGAAAATAACAGTTAAACTATCAGATAACGAGGGTGTCTGTAGGAAAACTGATAAAATCTCGATTTAGGGAAAAAGCTTTTGCTTGAGTTTATTAAACGGTTTGATCGAAGTTTTGAGTTTTCAATTTATCTGTCTATGGCTTATCTATCGGATTACAAATATCCCATAAAGTATTTCAATAATCTTGTTTCACGAAAAATAATACTAAGGTATCAATAACAATTAATAAAAAATTTAAATTTTATATGCGAAAAAAATTATTTAACCAAATGTAATTGGTTTAAATAATTAAAGATTATAATATTTAATTACTTGAACAAATTCCATTTGTTTAAATCATTTTTTCGCATTTAAAATTAAATTTTTTTTTTTTGAAAAAAAAGCTTTCCCTTTCGATCCACTGGGAATCGAACCATATAACTTCAGATTTCTGGTAAGAAATATAAGCTATTGAGAGATCGGAATAAGAACCTTAATTCAATACAATAACGCTAATTTTTAGCTAGGTGTTAATGGCACAAGTAATTATTTTTAATGAATCTGTCATATCATCAGAGATGGTACTTTACTGCCAGTAGCGGAAGCACCTGACCGGAAATCAGAAGTTCTGTAGTTCGATTCCCAGTGGAACGAAAGAGAAAGATCTTTTTTTCATGAAAAAATTTTTTATATTTAAACTTTTAGAAGTGTGGCATCTAGATGCAGTAATTCACTTTTCTCACTTTTAATGTCAAAATTCAGGCCACGGGTTTCGGCCGGCTGCTCCGCGACTTTGAAAAGGAACGTTCTTTCACCAATCACCTAGTGTTTCCTGATCATTTTTAAGGAAGAATCTCTGCCATTTGCGACTATGTAAGCTGTACCTGGTATAATTCGATTATAAAGACACTGAAGATTCAGAAGTCCGCGCTCGCCTTTTTGGCGTGGGATGTATAAAAGCGGAATTGACGTAAATACTTCTAATAGCACTCATATCCACAAGCTCGGGGTCCCCGAGCCAGATTAAGCTTGGCACAGTTGTCGAAACCAAAGTCCATACAAATCTCTTTTGTGTGCCCCTCGACAATAATTAAAGCAGTCTGAAATTGCTTTAATCTAGAAGCATAGATCTTAAGGTCATCCATATAAAATATATGATTGACCTTATGCTCGCGATGATTTTTTTCGCCGCAGAGGTACTCAGGATAATTGTCCAGTGTGGAAGATAGTGGAAAAAATGTGATGCAAAAGAGCAAAGGGCCCATGATGTCGCCCTGATAAAAACCTCTCTGGAATGTAATGCAGTTCGTTGTCAGACGATAATTGACAGGTAAGATAGTGAACCAAATATAGTTGAGGAAAAGCTGTCCGGTAGTTCATCCAGGCCATCGAGAGGCAGCGCGTGTGGAATACTACAGACGCTAATACTTGCAGACGCACCTGTCAATTAGTAGGTTCTCTCGGCAACCTGCTACATCTTTTTCGAGCCACATTGTTCGTACATCTCTCTTCAGACTGGTCTAATTCTTCGAAAAATGCTGTCGTTTAGTGTTGATGTAAAGATATTATATTGCGAATTTAGACAAGTAATTGATCTGTAGTTCATTAGGTTGTAAAGTAGCCTTTTTTCGGTAGGACTACAGTGCGTTTTAACACCAGCCACTGCAGAATATGCATTTTCGACTTTAAATATGGGGTGAAGATGCGGGCCAGATGTTCATGTGTAGAAGTAAACTTCTTTCATTAGAAATTCTTGATACTATCTGTTTCTGCACATTCCTTCTCAGATGTTACGAGGTAGTTGCTCTGACCTCCTTAAAGCGGATGCAATTGTTATTTTCTTCATTCAATTTTTCTGCTGGAACCTTATAAACCTATCTAAAAAAATCTCTTCCTCGCTGGGATAGGGTGAATTTTTAAAAGAAACAGAAAGATCATTGACGAGGTGCAATGGGTTAGCGAGAATCTTGATTCTCTCTGACTTGTTCAGTGTGTGTTGGTAGATCCTCAATTGTTGGCGAAGTTTCGAACCCTTACCGTGAACAGTCTTTTAATCTTTTGATCCATCGTCGGTTTTAGTCTTCGATTTAAATCAGTAAAAGTTCTCGTCCCACCATAAACTGAACAATTAATGGACCAGATTTCAGACTCCTCCGAGATATCCTCACGAAGGATGCAAAGCTATTGATCTGAGAGTATATAAATTGGGCACAATCATTTTTATGCATAGATATACAAATTATATTTTCATTCTTATATAAGTAGTATTTTTTAAAATGATTATATGTGTTCCAAAATTTTTATTATCAATGAAAGTTTACTTTTGTCTTTTGCTTGAAAACAACGCAGCAACAGGCGGAGAGCTATGTAGTAATAAATAGTGCCATCTATTATTACGGGGGTAATGCTGAGGAGGGAAATGTGATGTGGAATGCCGAAAATAAGGAACCCGGTATTGCCGGACGGAGTAGTGGAAGCTGGAGTTGATGCAGGCTGTGAGACGTCAGGGCGTCGTGGCGATGTTCTTTAGGAGATAGTTTGAAGTGGGGTCGAGAACACTCGTGCACAAGGCCACTTAGAGAGTGGGCGAGTTCTAGAGACGAGCGGATGAGCAAGACTGACGACGCAACGGGACGTCCCGTACCCGTGCCTTCGGGACCCGTCTGGGGGTTCTGGCTCATCTCAGATGCGGTCCAGTAACCTTTTCGTACAGGGACGTGAGGAAAGCGACCATTCCATTATTTAAATATTGATTCCAGTTAGAAAAGATTAAAATTCTGTAAAATCATTTTTAACGTGTTCCGTGAGCTTCTTCAGATTCTTACGAGAAAATAAAAAAATATAGTAAACAATCGGTTAATATATTCAATCCTAGTTGAGCATTAAAAATTTCTTTTCTTTTAATTGAATTTTAGATTTTCATGGTCTTTTAGTTAAATGAGAAAACATTATGTGAACATTTTAATAATTGTAGGCTAATATCAGGATCGAATAAATTTTGCTGCATTTGCTTTTCATAAAACTATGGGTCAGATGCTAATTGGTAAAAAAAGTTTTATTCCTGTTATCATAATCTGGATAATTCCGAGAACGAGCCTGGAAAATATCCATAAACAACACATCAAAATTAATTATGATTCTTTTGAGTTCTTTTCGCAAAAAACTATTGGGTACAACAAATGGTATAGGACACAAATTATTAATGTTACTAACACCTAATAGCTTATTTTTGCTGCTTAAATTCAATAATTATAAGAGATACATCATGATGGGTGAAAAAAACGTTGAATTAATAACATCTAATGAATGACCATGAATTTGAGATATCACCTCATATCGTCAGATTCAGAAAAACATTCTGCATAATATTCATTTAAAAACCCCAGGGATGTTTTAGATCATACCATCTCCCCTATGTGGCTTCCGGACTGTAACCCCTATATGATTTCCTAATATAAAATCATAGAGTTCGAAACTTTACGAGACATTATATTTTAATTATAGTTTCATGTTACATTTGTAGAAAAAACCTAGAGCCTGACGACCATGATCAGTATATTGGATGTTATTAAAAGCATTACCTAATAAGCTAGACGTGAACTCACATATTTTGCGGTATAAGGGTTTAACGACTTATTTCTTAGACCATTTGATTCAACTGGAAAAAGTCAAAACTGGTTTGATCGGAATGTAATTTCACACATTTTTATTAGTAGTAGTCACGTAGTGTGACGTCAGACTTGGCCATTGGTGAAACATCCATTTTCACCGAATGGGCCATTTGTGGGAAAGCATCGTTTCGATATTAAATTGTTTTCAAATATGAATTTACCTCTACGAGACGGACAGTCTCAATACAATCTGACTCATTAGCTTGTTGGTAGACATAGGGGCAGAGATCAAAGTAATTGTATCGTCACTAGATTTTTTTTCACTCATTTTATTTTTTAATTATTTTTATTTATTAATTTTTTTCTCGTAATTTTATTTTATTTCCTCATTTATTTGATTAATTCATTTTTTAAATTTATTTATTTATAATTATTAGTAATTATTTACTGTATAAATTATTAATAATAGTCCATATACATAATATGTAATATGTATGTACATATAACCATATGACTGTTTAGCGACTCACTCTCCGGGGTGGAAACCTCTCTGGGTCGGATACCTCTCCTAAGCAGACTGAAAGTCGTTCACCGTGAGTGTCCGATGTGGAGAGGTTTCACTGTATTAGTATCGATGAACTTTGACTGAGTAAAATCAATCGCAGTCTTAGCTTACAGTGGGGAACAGGTCCATGCAATTAAATTAAAAGTATTGATAAAAATTTTAATAAAGTAAAACGTTTTTTTTATTAGTAAATAGAAGTGAATGAAGACCCACAAAATAACTCTTCTTTGGAGTGACTTGACGTCACAAACACAAAAAAGAATCTTCATAAGCATTCTGATATTTTACAACAGATTAAATTGAGATAGTTAAATTATGGTTAAATGAAGATAGATGTGGTCAATATCTTAAGTGAAATTTGTAGCGTGCACGTCTTCCCACCTAATGATAGGGGACCTTACAGCTGTTTCGTAGCACCAGCTGCTCTAATCAAAATTCACCAAAATTTAAATTGGATAAATAAAAAAATGCTTTTATTATACAAAAATGTTCATTTTTTCTTTTGGATCTGAATAACTTAAATTTTTAACTTGTTTTGTGAATAACCTAGAAACTTTTAATATTACTTTGTATTAAAAAGAGCCACTTTTCATTTATCCAATTCAAATGTTCACGGATCTTGGACTAGAGCAAGCTAACGTTACTAGGGTTAGGACTTCGCGGGCAGTTATATATATCTCGGATACCGAAAACTCGGGTACCCGGATATTTACTAAATTTTTCCAAATCTCAAAAATTTGCCATTCGATATCAAGTTTCAAATTATAAGAAAATCAATTAAATGCGAAGCTCTAATATTATACGAGATTTAAGTAATAATAACAAATATGACCTATTTTAAGACGTAAGGAAAATATTGCAAAGTAGTGCAAATAAAGAAAAAGGAAAAACCGGCTATAAGTGTCCTTTTCAATTGTACTTCCACACATTATCTCAAAAGTAAAAATTATTTTAATGTTAGAAAAATAAAATACGGTAGCTCTGCATTTATAAAATTTTCTAATAGGTTGCAAGAAGCAAGTTACTTTAATTTGGAATTCGGCGTTTTGGGCGCTTAATTTTACTTTTAGATAGATAAACGTTTATTTTTCGGCCTGCTGGCCTTAAAAAATTGACTTGCTTACACCTCCATTTTTTACAGAATTTTCTTACAACTATCTCTTACAAATTACCATCCATCCACACCTTATAACTAATCCGTTCGCTTCTATATCCTAACCTTCCTCGCTGCGCCTCGCCCCGCACGCATGTCTCTATTTCCTCGCATTGCCAGCCTTTGTCTCCGCGGCTAACGCCTAATACTTATCTACTATTTACAATATTTACAGTTCTCTTACATCTACTTCCTCTCCCATTTACAATCCTTCCTTCTACATTCCTCTTTATTGGAATGAGCAAAAATAATTCAAGTTACTTTGTACTACATGATACATGAATGTATTTCTTAGAATTATTATGGTCGACTTTTTCTCCAGAATGTTTATATAAACAACTTGGGTGGCATGGAGATCGTGTCGCAGAGAGCATATGCTTTAGTTAGTTCTTTATCTGCTCTCGAACCGTTCAGACCTTTTAATAAAATACTTCTACTCAATTTTATAAAAGAACATTTATTAATTATTCCTTGTTCCTTCCCTGTCACTACCTTTAGGTTATGGGCCCAGGTACGGAATAAAAGGAAAATAATAATTAATTAAAATCGTGGTAAGAGTTCCGAAAGTTAAAGTGGTAATTAAAGTGGTGATCATGAATGAAGAAGTGAAGAAAACGAAACGGAATATTAAACCGTTCAATGGAGATAGATTCAGCATTTTGAAATTTCGAATTCGAGCGCTGATAGCTGAAGAAGATGCGTTACAAGTTCTTAATAGAGATCCTCCTGAAATTGTGACTGATGAATGGCGAAAACAAGAAAGAACTGCGAAAGGAATTATTATTGAACATTTAAGTGATTCTATGATTGGATTCGCAACAGAGGAAGATTCTTCTCGAGTTATTTTACATAAGTTGTATTCAATTTTTGAGCGAAAAAGTTTAGCAACACAGTTGGCCGTGGAAAAGAAATTGCTGAGCTTAAAACTACAAGGAGATACTCCTCTCACAAAACATTTTATAAATTTCGATGAAATGGTTGTGGAACTACAGGCGGCAGGTGAAAAATTAAATGAAATGAGCAAGGTTGCAAGATTACTCTTAATACTGCCAACCTCATACGTTTACTTGCTTAATTATAAATCTGAAGTATTTAAAGTATTTCAAGATTTTGTTCATAAAAGTGAAGCACATTTTAATTTAAAAATTGCGTATCCATATTATGACAACGGGAATGAATATCTGTCGAATGAATTTAAAGCTTTTTGTGTACAAAAGGGAATACAATATCATTTAAGTGTACCTTATACCCCTCAACAAAATGCAGTAGCCGAACGGATGAATAGGTCATTAGTTGAAAAGGCCCGAGCCATGATTCATGGTGCCGATTTAAGCAAAGAGTTGTGGGGGGAGGCTATTCTAACTGCAACATATTTGCTAAATCTAACGCCTACAAAAGCCGTTTTACAAAATAAAACTCCTTATGAACTTTGGCATAATAAAAAACCTAACTTGAACAATTTAAAAACTTTTGGTAGTACAGCCTAATATTCATGATAAAACCAAAAAGGGTAAGTTCGACAAAAAGTCATTCAAAGGTATACTCGTGGGCTATGATCAAAATGGCTATAAGGTACTAAATGTTGAAACAAATAAATTCATAATAGCTCGTGATGTTATCTTTGATGAATTTAATTTCAAATCTTCACGACCTCCTGTACACATCAGCGAAATTTAACATGAAAATTCAAAAGACAGAAAACTGATCAAAATTTAGAAATCAGTATAAATGAAGTCAGTAAAAACAAAGAGAGTAACATTAACAAATCTGACACTAAAACAGGTGAAGTTAATAAAATGCCATATATAGGCGAAAACTCTCAAACTGACGAAAATGAAAACTAGCCAAGACGGAGTGCACGAATTGAAAATATGCCCAATATTGATTATAACGAGGAGCATATTTCCTACTTATGTGCACAGTCAATAGCTTGTGAAATCCCTAAGTCATATCAAGAAATAGA
>NC_046657.1:173850952-173852313 GCF_010883055.1 Belonocnema kinseyi | reverse complement strand
GTTAGATTATGATGAAACTTTTGCTCCAGTGGCACGAATTACCACTTTTCGAGTAATTGTAGCTTTCGCGAATCAAAATGGGTTATTAATTCATCAAATGGACGTTAAATTCGCTTTTCTTAATGGCTTATTAAAAGAGGAAATCTATATGCGTGTACCAGCTGGGGTTAAAGAAAAATAAGATCAAGTATGTAAATTAAACAGAGCAATATATGGTTTGAAGCAATCTGCTAGATGTTGGTTTCAACAATTTGATAACGTACTCAAGCTAAAGGGTTTTATAAATTCCACAGTTGATCGATGTTTGTATATTTTAGATAAAGGTCACGTCAACAGAAATATCTATATATTACTCTATGTTGATGATCTTTTAATTATTTCACTTGATATTGATACCACAAGAAACGTTAAGCAGTATTTAATGAGTCGATTCTCAATGGTTGATATGGAAGAGTTAAAGTTTTTCTTGGGAATAAACATAGAAAGAAATTGTGATACAATCAGTTTAGATCAGAGTTCATACTTGATATCTGTTCTTCGAAAATTTAACATGAGCGATTGTAATGCTGTTAATACTCCTCTGCCGACGAAATTAAATTATGAAGCATTAAATTCTGAAGATTACTATGATGCATCTTGTAAAAATCTCATTGGTTGTTTGATGTATGCAATGCTATGTACACGTCCAGATTTATGTATAGTTGTTAACTTACTAAGCAGGTATCAAACTAAAAACAATAGAGAACTTTGGCTATATTTAAAGAGAACTCTAAGGTACATTAAAGGATCACTGAAACTTCGATTAGTTTATAAAAGAAATGATTTCAAAAATGTATTAATTGGATATGTAGATTCTGATTGGGGTTGTAATGAGCTTGATCGTAAGAGTACTACTGGGTATATTTTTAAATTATTTGATCAAAATACGATTTGTTGGAATACTAAAAGACAAAACTCGGTTGCGACATCATCTACAGAAGCTGAGTATATGGCACTATTTGAAGGAGTTAAAGAAGCCTGTTGGCTTAAATCTCTACTGGCCAGTATTAAATTAGAAATATTAAAACCAATAACTATCTTTGAAGACAATAATGGATGTATTGCAATTTCAAATAATCCAACAGATCATAAACGTTCGAAACATATAGATATTAATTATCATTTTTCAAGAGAAAAAATTGAATAAAAAGAAGTAACACTTGAATATATTTCGACAGGTGAACAGCTAGCGGAAACTTTTACAAAACCACTACCAGCCTTGCAATTTTTGAACTTTCGTCAACAAATGGGCTTGGAAGAATTCTAATTTCTCAACTTGAATGTAATAGAATTTAAGTTCTCATTATATTTAATCATTTACT
>NC_046657.1:173821868-173850852 GCF_010883055.1 Belonocnema kinseyi | reverse complement strand
CTTTGTACTACATGATACATGAATGTATTTCTTAGAATTATTATGGTCGACTTTTTCTCCAGAATGTTTATATAAACAACTTGGGTGGCATGGAGATCGTGTTGCAGAGAGCATATGCTTTAGTTAGTTCTTTATCTGCTCTCGAACCGTTCAGACCTATTAATAAAATACTTCTACTCAATTTTATAAAAGAATATTTATTAATTATTCCTTGTTCCTTCCCTGTGACTACCTTTACTCTTCCTCCTTCCTTCTCTTCTTCTCCATCTTACACAACACCCCTTTCACCCATGCTACTGCCCTTTTGTCCACACTTTCATGCAACAATACCTCCATGCTTATTTCACTCCTTTCCACCTCTTCACATTCCTCCAACCAGTGCTCAACTATTGCATCCCCCTTCCCGCACAATTCACACATTCTCTTCTCTCTAGAATGTCAGAACCTATTAAGATTCTCCATTGGACTAACTCATATACCTTCCTTCCTTCCTCGTGCATCCTTCTCACTTCATCCATCTGCAATCCATTCTTTCTAAAATACCTTTCCCTTTTTACTTCCATCTTTGCATCACTACGTCTGTTCTCCTTCTCCCATCATCACTCCCTAACCAGCTTACATTACCACTTTACATAGCTCTCCTGTATCCTATTTACCTCCTCACTTACCTTTCACCCTCACACCTTCAGTCTGTAAAATAAGACACTCATCAATAGCGAATCAAACAATTTCATTCTCCTTACAAAATGATCTGCGAACCTCTTCCCCAGCCCCACACCTCCCTCATCAACACATTTGCTTTTCTCACCCTCTCTTTTATATAACGATCCACTCCCCCATTCCTTCGAACTAGGAAGCCCAGGTACACTAACTCTTTCACCTCCTGTACCGCTTTTCCCTTTCACTTCCACTCCACTCCTTTACCTCTACCACCTCCTTTCATGAACACCATAACCTTCGACTTGTCCGCATTTAACTCTAACCTATTTTTGTCCAATTATCTTCTCAACCTTTTCATCCTATCCTTTAAAGACTCTTCGCTCTTTGCTAGCAGCACTATGTCATCTGCATATGCGAATGAGCATACCTTGACTCCTTCTACCACTCCGGCCGCTAGTTTACTTTCCATATCCAATTTTACTGGTACAGTAAGTGGTGGCTTAGTCATGATGTATTATTGTATGAAAAAATCTTGCTCCAAATATGAAAATTTATTACAACATAATCTCATATTACACTTGGCTGTTAAGGTGACATGCTGATGAATTTCATGGAGGGTTACCGGACATTTCTGATCACGTTACCTTTTCTTTTACTGTATTCTTGGTATCCAAGACTTACCCGTGTACCCAGGTTCTACCCGACTACCCAATTTTAGGTGATGACCCGGATACCAGAGTAATACTTGTGCTCTCGGGTGCCCGCCCGTGTACTCGGGTTACCGAGTATTGGGAAAATAAGAGCCCTAGGCGCAACCCAGCGACTTGCGACCTTCTCATTGCTCTTACGTTAGAGCAGAATGAGCAGAAAAATAATAACTCCTTATAAACTCATCAATATCACATCTTAATTTCAAAGCAGTGGAAAATTAACAAAAATGTCAGATGTAGAAGAAAGTGGAGAATTTCATGCAGCATACAACGTTTTTCGTCGTAATTTGGTATGTTTAAATCATTCTTTTGATTAAATCAGCATTCGTGTTTTCTTGGCTGCGTTCTGCTCCCTAGCCCCCCGTCGCTTCTTTAAGGTCTTGTTTTAAACAGTATCGTGAGTGTTTCGTAGGAGGATCTTTTCATGACAAGTGCAATCTTTTTAGGACAAGTCGTAAGTAATAATGACAAATAGAAAATATATTCGGTTTAATCAGGACATCACACAACTATAATTTATTCGCATTTCTGAGTTAATTGTGAAACAGTTTTAAATCGGATTTTCCATAACTGTCATAGTTTCACACAAAAGGAATTTAAATCACTTCAATATTATTCACTTTGAATACAGACTTAATTCGAAACTGGAGAGTAGGTCCTAAGTATCAAGAAAACATATAATTTTAGTATGCTTAGTCCACAGACTGATCTCTGAAAGTATACATAAACGCAAATAAATATAATTGTCTACAAACCTTATTCTAATACTAAATATATTTTATAACGATATACTTAGGAACAAATTTTGCCCTTTTTTCTTTTGTTTTTAAACTGTTCTTGAAAATATTCTTTGACGTTCAATTTATTCAGAAGAAATTGACGAAAGGTTTCAAGAGAATTTTTACCACCGGTTCCTCTTTCAAACATAAAGGAAATTCTTAGTTGTTTACCATTTCCTTCCTGACTTTTATTCTCCATGTGTACCGCATCGACCACCAGAATAAACACCAGAAGAGGCTCTTTGCTTTGACAATGTCGAAAACCATAAGTAGTTTCTGGAATTGTGACCGGATTAGAAGAATCAGCCTTAATTTTGTTTTCTGTTTCCCTGTGCGCTTTTTTTACAGAATCTTCTTTTTGTAAAAATTCTCGACGTCTTTTGCGTGCATGACTCCAAGAATCTTCACATGCTCTGAGTTCACCAGCCCAATATGGGTGTTCTTTTCCTTCTAGGTTTAATTCCTTAGCTTCAATCTGAAAATTATTTTCAATCTTCAGAAAAGTGGAAAATTAAAATAAAAGGTGCAATACTTACTGTACCGTTGGGAATTGCCGGTACGTCTAGCTCAATTAGTATCAAAAGTCACTGCCGATTACTCGTTGAAAAAGGAGCGAGAATCTTTTTTTAACCCATATAATGCTTATGTAATGACGCGTCGGATAACTCCTGAAAGGTATATTTTTTACCTTTTGAAGATAATATATACTACTGACAGAAAGTTTCTTTGGACGTTTGAAAATTAATACTTCACCTCAAGGGCGAAAATCTGTACAGAAACTGAATCTACAACTTTTTAAGTAGAATCATTTGTAAGATTAGACATTTTCGCTTCGAATCAGCCTACGTTGAAACTATTTTAATTAACGAGCCAAAAATATTTAGTTGCGAAATTAAAAGATTTTTTTGTTGTTGCAAAATGAACATTTTGAAATCTTGATTTCAACGCTTTGCAAAACCTAGAAAAGTGTTCCTGAGAATTTTGAAAAATCAGAAAATCAAGAAAATATTCTACTCTTTAAATCTAAATCAAAATAACGATTAAATACCATGTAATTGCTCATCGTTCATTACAAAAATATTTACTCGTGCAGTCATAATTTTTGTGAGACAAAAGTCCGAGATTCGTCGTTAAATCTTTAATTTTTTATAAAGTGAAATATCAAATCCAATTAGATATACTGCTGCGAAGTACTATGGATTTATTTGTTCTTATTTTATGAGCATTTTGCTTCCTCATATGAGTAACATACATTTTCTTTCTAGTAGAGGGAGGTTTTTCTCTAACAAAAGCAAAAAAATGGATACATTCAATACTTTTCAAGCTTATGTTTCTGCCTTACCGAAAATCTTACTTCCAGAAAATCAGAGAGCTCATAAAGATTTCAATGGATGTGTTCTGTTTCAATGAACATTCTTTCTATTCACGGTAGTATTATATTGCAAATAAAAAAAAAATTCTTCACATAATCAAATTCAACTTTTTTTAAAACCACTCAGTCGCTATTGGTTGATCAGAATGATCATCGAAAGTTCCTAAATGGATCAATACACGCGTTTCGAAGAAGCGAATAATTACGTCAAATACAATAATCTTATATTCCCAATTAAAATAGTCCTCTTAAAAACAAATTCAATAATTTTGTTAAGAAATCTAAAAACGATATTGTTAGGTTATTATAGGTTATGAAAGGTTTTTGAATTGGGCAATCGATGCGTACCGAAGACGCGAACAAATACATCACATACATTAGTTTTGTATTCATAATATCAAACAATATTTCCTCATATTATCAAGATTTTAATCTTGACATTCAATGTAACATGTTTAATAAGTTAGTTTCAATTTATGAATGGTTATCCATTTTAGAAAAATACAAATTTAAATCAAATTGTTTGATATGGAAACATTTACATGCTTTTCCAGTCTAGAGTACTCAATTTTTAAATTTTGTAATAAAAAAACTTGTAAAAAACCATAAATATTTTAGGATTAGTATGTAAAACGAACAAAATAAATATAAGAAATATAATTTATTTCTATAATAAATATAAGAAATATATATTTATATAATAACTATAGCAAATATACTATCATTAATTCCATAATATTGTTTATATCCAGATCTCAAGACCTTTGATAAGGGTATGCATGTTGTACCGAAACTGTAAGGAGAATTATAAAGGAGTTTTTATCAATAAACATCCATTGAGTTCAAACTTGATTTTTGATTCAAATTATTTTATTTCATATGTGGACCGTAAGACATAATAAATCACCCATTTATTAAATTTGTCAAATTTTGACATTACCTTTTACGAATAGTTTCGATTTTCTAAACCAATCAGGTATGAGGGTAAGCCTGAAGGGAGAAAGATTTTTGATGTGGTGGGGGAACTCACCTAACGCGAATCCCAGTCCCAACTCTCGCAATAAGTGACAAGCTACTGTATGAACAAAGTTTTTTTCTTATATAAACAGAATACATCTGGGGGTCTGGGGGTCAGATCATCTTTACTATCGGTTTTTGTGGTCGCTGAATCCAAATCAGAGATCCAAAAACCCACAGAACGTCAGGGTTCTGACATAACCTCAAAAAGCCTCATCAAATAGTACATAGTGTATCAAAGGCGTGAAGACGATTATTTTAACGAGTTGGAATTTGTCACCCTAGCTTCGCTCGGGTGGCACTCACGCGAGGCAAAATAGCCGTACGCCCTTAATATACACTATACTTTTTTCCTGTCCTTCAAAATAGGCATGTGAAGCAGATAAAGGACGTTTGGTGTTCTTAACAATTACAAATTATAAGTAAATGGAAAAAATGGCGTACTTAGCAGAAGGGAGATTGTGGAGTTCAATTATGTAATTTTTTAAAAAGATATATATAGTTTTCAATACCGGGCGTAAAGTTTTATGTCGCTGAATCCGAATCCTAGGTCCAAAAAACCCCAGCATGTCAGGGTTTCGACATAACCTTCAAAATACATTGTAATCTAAGCTATTTAAAGCTTTAAAGTTTTGACTTTAGCCGTATATTTAAAAAAAATCAGCTTATTCAGGGACCATAATCAGGGCCGTAATCCAGCGACTTATCCGGATCACAGACTCACTCCGTTGCCCGCCGTCACCGCGAAGAGGTGCCCTGGATGCAGATACACGTAAGGACCCCGAACTCAGAAAAAAAGTTTATAAGGCTTTTTGAGGATATTTCAGAACTCTGACGTGCTGGGGGTTTTGGACCTCGGATTCGGATTTAGCGACCCAAAACACATACAATAAACATGGTCTGACCCCCGGTCTCGAAGAAAAGTTTTATTGGTTTTTTGAGGTAACGTCAGAACCCTGACGTGCTGCGGTTGTTTGGACCTCGGATTCAGATTAAGCGACCCCAAAAACCTATAGTAGACATGGTCTGACCTCCAAACCCGATCACAGCGTGCCATATTTGAACCGACTGTACTGTGCGGTAGCGAGACATGGACTTATCAAGAAAAAGATAAGAGTAAAATTAACGCAATTGACATGAGATTCATGCGCATAATATGCGGGAAAACCGTGATGGACAAAGTAAGTAACGAGATAATTCTACAAGAATGTGGTGCAGAAGAGACGCTAGTAGACACATGGGAAACAAATCGGTTAAGATGGTTCGGACATGTTGAGAGAATGCCAAATGAACGACTAACGAAACAAGTGTATCAATGTAAAGTAAATGGCAGCGCGCCCAGATGCAGGCCGCAGAAAGAATGGTTAGTATTTGTGAACGAGACTCTATTTAGAAGAGATATAAGAAGCCAGTGAAACGCGAGGGCTTGCATGAAAAATTCATGGACGTGAAGGAAGCTAGAGAAGTAAATCAGGACAGAAAAGCATAGCGAGAAATAGTTAATCAAAAGAGTGACAATCGAGTGAACGGCGCCTAAAACATAAGACCTTGGATACTAATAGACCCAAGCAGTCGGTGCATGTTGGACTGAGTGAGTCACGCCTACCCCGAAAGGAAAGTGGCTTAATGGTGTAACTAACTCAATAAATACACACACATATGTGTGTGCCCTAGCGGAAGAAACGCAAAGGTTTCGGAAAGACCGCGTCGGAAAGATTTCGGAAAGGGTTCAGAAAGATGTTCCTTTCTGATCCTTTCCGAATTGTATGGGAACTTTGTTTCCGACTTCTTCCCGAAATTCAAGGTGTCCCATGAACATTCCGATTTCTTCCTGAATATCCCGCTCTGGGATTTCTTTCCGATCATTTCCGAATGTCTTCGAATGTTTCTGATTTCTTTCCTATGTCGCCGAATATTTGATATGCACAACAATGATAATAATAATAATAATAAATAATTCAAGAAGAAATATAAATCATTGATAGGACAATCAAAGAAAATAACAGAAAATCGAACTAAGATAACAGGTTGGTAGGATTTTAAGAATTTATTCAAACAAATGGCGACAGATTGCTCTCATATATATTCACTCGGAGCGAAGACAATACACTTATACGTAAGGTATAAAAAAACCACTGGTCACTGCGGAGGTCTTCTCTGTTATTCCTTAAAAAAGGTGGCGGCGAGCTTTATTAGTCAGGACAGGGTGAACTACCACCGATTTTAATCGTCTGGTGCTTTGGTGTATCTCCCGCGGGATGATGGTTCGCATGGGATAGGCGGAGAGAGGGAGGGCGGATTTCGGTCGTCCTCGGTAGACCTTAGCTAGTACTCGACTTTTGTGTGGTGAACACTTGTCCGGTGAAACTATTTTCCTGTGAGCGGAAGGGCTTTTGGTCAAAGTATACTCAGTCGGTTTCTTTGGTACCGATTTCTTTGAGGAGTGCTTGGGGTGAGGGCGTGGCATCTCTCTATTGTCGGGGTCCATATGGAAATTTTTTAGATGAGCCTCTTTCCAAGCATCTTTTAGACGAGTTTTTGTGGGTTTGGTAATCCCCTCAGGTCGTTGCACCTGAGCTTTCTTTAATTCATGGTAGCTACGCCCTTGGTATATCTGCCCGGTCACGTCAGATGAGGAAGGGCATTTAATTGTAGGAGGACTATCTAATTTTAAAGGGGAAGAGCCCTTTTCTGGAGAGAATCCGAGGGGTGAGGTTAGGAGTTCTTCTTCCCTATCATTCTGCAGGTTGGTTCTGGCGTGGATATTTTGAAGAGGGCTTCCAGGAGTGGCGGCGTTTAAGATCTTCAAGGCTTCTTCCAAGGGGATGGCGGTTGGGAGGTCCACCTCGGGTGCTGGATGCTTTTGACTGTTCAGGCTGTTACAAGGGGCGGAAGTATTTACAGATTGGTTCCCTGAGTCTGTATGTGCCTGATATCGGTTCTTTTGCTTCCGCCTCGGGGGCAATGGGATATAAATCCCGGGATACGCCCTTTGTTCCGCTCAGCTCGATGACGTCTATTGGACCATCTTTTGTGCTGGCTTTTTTTATTCCGTTTCCTCCTTGGCTGTTCTCTATTTTTCTATAGTAGAATAACAAAGGAGAAAAATGGAAACTCGGTGGAAAAAATAAATAAATAATTTGTGTTAATTAGATCCTTCCGAGGATGAAAGGACCTATGCGAAGTTTGTTAATGGGGTTAACGGAAATTAATTTTTATTTAATAGATCCTCCCAAGGGTGAAAGGACCTAAGCGAAGTTACTCCAATAAAAAAAAAATTGGGTGAATTAGATCCTTCCGAGGACGAAAGGACTTAGGCGAAGTTTGTTAGTGGGGTTAACGGAAATTAATTGTTATTTAATACAAGCTCCCAGGGGTGAAAGTACCTAAGCGAAGTTACTCCAATTAAAAAAAAATTTGTGTTAATTATATCCTTCCGAGGATGAAAGGACCTAGGCGAAGTAAGTTAAAAAATTAATTTCTATTTAATAGATCCTCCCAAGGGTGAAAGGACCTAAGCGAAGTTACTTAATGAACGGAAATTAAGCAGCTTATTTTTATTATTTTATTTTTTATTTAAACTTTAGATCCTTCCGAGGATAAATTGATTTGTTGATTATTAGATTTTGCCAAAGGTGAAAGCACCTAAGCAAAGTTACCCAAAGAAAAATAAAATCCAATGATTGTAAATTAATTATTAGATTAAAATGAGTTGATTTCAAATTATTTATGTCTTACGGTCTAATCGTAAATCGAGAAAATAAATATGAGTCAAAAAAACATGTTCTTCGAAACTCAAGATATTTATTTAATAGAAAAAACTTCTTTCGAAACTTCCTGACGTTTCGGTACACATGCGTACCTTTTTCAAAGGTTTCAAAGGTCAATTTCTGTTCGTCCGTCCTAACCTACGCCAATTTTGTTTTATCGTACAAATTTAAAAAATGTAGTTGTAATCGATTGAAGTCTCGAAAAAATTTTTGAGACTTCAAAAAAGGACTAAATTTTAATTAATTTTCTTAAAACAATTGACTGAAATGTTACTTTTTTTTTACTGAAAATTGATCTGTTTGAATATTTTAAACTATCATCAACTCAGGTTTAAGAACCTTTGAAAAAGGTACGCATGTGTACCGAAACGTCAGGAAATTTCGAAAGGAGTTTTTTCTATTAAATAAATATCTTGAGTTTCGAAGAACATGTTTTTTTGACCCATATTTATTTTTTCGATTTACGATTGGACCGTAAGATATAAATAATTTGAAATCTACGATTTGAAATCAATAAATATCAACGGACGAAGAAAGGATTGATTTGTTTCATCAAATCATTTTACAATTAAAATGAGTTGTTGAGAATCTTTTACTGGTTAATTAATCAGGTGAAATCTGCTTATGGGTTTTCTAAGGCGGGACTTACCTGGAGGTGTGTAGTCCTTGAATCTTCCATCTTTTTTTTTTTTGGATGAATTGGATTATTGCTGGGGTAAAAAGGAGGGGACGACTAATGACGGTAACCTTTTTTTGTAATAACGGTTTATTCTTATTTCACTGTATAATTTTTTTAATTTCGCCAAAAGGTAAAACTAAGCCACTTATTTCAAAACTTCACAGTATCAAATGTTGGTGTTGATTTACACTTTTACAAAAAGATGTATTTGCTATGAAGGCTCGACAAGAACTTCCCCTGTAGTTTATAGTTTCGGGGAGAGTCGATGGGTGGCTAGCATACCGGACCCTTGTGGGGTGACGATTCGGTGAGAACTGGCTTCACTTTTTCTCGATCCGTGACCTGATTGGTCGGTCGATCGGGCTATGGGTATTAGGAGAGGGGGTGAGGCTTGCGCATTCGCGACCGGAACGAGAACCTTTTCATTCGACGGCGGAATCTGAACTGATCCTTGTGCTCAGCGACTCAATTGGTCTAAGCGATAGGCCTTACTCCCCCAGCACGCTCGCAGCGCCGCAGGTGGAAGGGCAAAGTACCAGTGTCAGAAGCGCAAACTATTTCAAATGTCTAACACTGTCGGAACGGCGAATTCTGAAGAAAAGAGAGCCGATTCTTGTTCCCATCGGAATACTATTCCGTAGAAATATCATCCCAATGGGAAAAAGAACCGGTATCATATTTCCGAATGACTACCCATTTTACTCTTTCCGAAATTATCGAATTTCTTTCCGAATCAAATAAAAAAATCGATATTTTCATAAAAATAATTTATTTTTATCTGCCAAGCATTTTAAATTGCAGAGATCATACTGACTCCTGTTGAATCCTGCAAAGATCATACCTAAAAACTTAGAAATAGGAAAATATCATAACTGAGAAAGCCTTTTTGACTTTCGTACATCACCCAAATTATTGCTGCACATTAGCAAATCTAAATATTCCAAATTTTGAATATTCAATTTGCCCAAGTCTCATTTGTAATCGCCACAATCAGTCATCGATAAAATCCCTTCTTTGTGTGTTAAAAATAATACACTATGAAATATAAATTGTACTGAGCTTGACTAAATGATGAAAAGCCAAAAGAAGCGTCACTTTGATCGATTTTTATATCCACAATAAAAAACAAGGTTTATTGAAAAATCATCTGAGCACAATGATCTTTTTTACTGAAAGCACTATGGGAAATTAGGATTATCTGAAATTTGTTGTGATTTTAATCAAGAATCTTTGGAAATCTCTGAGAGCATCTCGTCTCTGCTTGTCCCTAGCGCCATTTTATTCTAAGATTATCGCTTACTCACTCGCTTTCAGTGGTACGATTGATAAACCCAATTGATAGCAAGCATTCGATTGCACTAATACTGGACTGAACCAAAAGAATTAAATGTCATGATATGTTTAAAAAAATGCCGTGAGTGAATGTCAACCTCTGCCAATGATAATAATGATTCTTGTAGATGTCACCAAAAAATATAACCACATTTAATTGCTTTGTTTCAACTGACGTTTGGTGCAAAATCGAGTTCAGTGCAATCGAATACCTACCGTAATCGATATGAATGAAATCGAAGAAACAAAATGGCAACAAAAGACATTGATAGAAATTTTCCCAAGATTTTTATTTAAAATCATACAAATATTTGGATATACTTTATTTTCCATAGTGTTTTCAGTCACACATTCTTTTGTATAGTGATTTTTGCAGTAAATCTTGTTTTTTTAAGTGTAAATATAGAAATGGAGCCAAATAATACTTCTACAATTCCAGCTTAGTACAAATTATATTCAATAACCAGCTAGAAATTTTTTTACAATACACAAAAAATAAAAATAACCTAAATATATGTGAAAAATAATAAAATAGTTATGAAATTGTCCGATTTCTAGATTTTTCGGAAAAATTTTTATACGGCAGTTTATTTTCAATACAGAATAAATGAACAGTGTGGGACATGCAGGAAACAACTCGGAAATTGAAGATAATTTGATTAATTTGTTGGAAATTGAGCAATTTTGCTATAAAGTCATTTTTCTGGGTGAAAATTCAACTGTGTTGTTGAAAGCTCGTTTTTTCTTGTTGTCAAAAATTCATATATTTAGGTGAATTTGACATCATCATTTAAAAATTGGTTCCCCGACACCGAACCCTGGGGATGGGGGTTCGGGCAAGTTCGAAATCTTAAATGGGAACCCCTATTTTTTATTGCATATTCGGATTTTTTGGATAAAAATGCGTATGATTTGTCTAAAACATTTTTCTCGTTTCGCGATAGATGGCGTTGTAAACGACAAAATTCAATTTTTCTTCATTTTACTTTTACTGAGAATGCACGCTTACGATTCTGCAATACATTAACAATAAAAAATACACCATTTTCATTGTGACATTACTGACCACGGAAAAAAAAGAATATTTTAAATCGCTACAGAATCGTTGAACGAGTGTAATAAAAACTCGTGCATAAAAAATCACATCGCGACGAACATAGGTAGAACCTCCTTCTTTTTGATGTCGGTTAAAAATAAGGGTAATAGTGCTTCGGATCTTTTTCGTAATTATTATTTTGAAAAACATACCAAAACGTATGCCTGTTCTTGAGAAGTAATTATTAAGTAATAAAAACATTAACAGTGTTTCCTGAATATTCCTAAATTTTAGCTCTGGAATTATTGTAGATTGAGGTCAGCGGAGGCTATTGAAAAATTACGAAAGTGTTTACTTTTTTTCTTTCCTTAAATACAGAAAATTAGAAAAAATACATTCAAGACAAAATTCATTTTAGATAGATCAAAGATTATTTCGAATAATACTTTACAATGGAGTGTCTAACCGTACGAGGAAAAATTGAAATGGTTCTATTGTACGGAGAAGCTGGAAGATATCTTGATAATGCGGTCAATCTCTACGCTCAGCGTTTCCAAATAGAATTGTGTCACGTGCTTCATTTTATCGTGCTATTACAAAATTTACTACCGATGGAAGTGTCTATCCTAAGAAAAAGACCCATACACCAAGAGTCAATGGGAAAAATATCGGAATTGCTGCATTAGCTGCAGTGGCCAATAATCCTCACGTTAGTACACGAGAAATTGCTCGTGATTCCGGCATGTTTTAGGAATATTCAGGAAACACTGTTAATGTAAACGTATTACTTAATAATTACTTCTCAAGGACGGACATACGTTTTGGCATGTTTTTCCAAAATAATAATTACCACAGAGATCCGAAGCTCTATTGCCCTTATTTTTAACCGACTTCAAAAAGGAGGAGGTTCTACCTATGTTCGTCGCTATGTATTTTTTTTATATACGAGTTTTTATTGCACTCGTTTAACGATTCTGTAGCGATTTGAAAAATTCTTTTTTTCCGTGTTCAGTCATTTCACAATGAAAATGGTGTATTTTTTTATTGCTAATGTATTGCAGAATCTTTAGCGTGCATTCTCATTAACAGTAAAATGAAGAAAAATTGAATTTCGTCGATTACAGCGCGATCTATCGTGAAACGAGAAAAACCGTTATATTATAACAATGATGAACTGTGTGGAGTGAAAAGAGTAAGGAAGACATACTCCGTGCAATTCGATAGTGAATAGGTGTATGTTTTCTTCACATGTAAGAGTATAGGAAGATTCTTAGGCAAAAAAAATCGATTTTTCGGTTCGGCTGGACCAGACTCCCCCCTTAAGCAAATGCTTAAATCCTGCGAAATGTAAAACGTATTCTGATGTGGGAATCAGTCCGATTTCAAAATTTTACTATAAAATTCTGAATAATCTGGAAAAAAGTCGAAGATGTATCAACTTTTTATTTTACAATGAATTGTAATATTAGAATTATAATGCTTATAAATTTATATATATTAAAAGTTTGTCATAAGGACAACCGCAGGATTTCGCCGGGAGCGGGTGCGAATCTGAAAAACTGCACCCGATCCCAGCGAAATCGCAGTAAAATTTCAGCCACAACCACGCCTCATGACCGTGTGATAGGTGGTTACAGTCTGTAACGGAAACACTACGACGATCCGGCAAGAGTCTCATGCACCCTGAGGACACGGAGCGACCCAAGGAAGACCGCCTTATGCATTTTACCCGCAAGTGTTTTAGCATATTGTTCATACGCAGGGATGCTTTTCAGACTGCTAAGCAGTGAAAGCTTGGCACCTCCAATAGCGCCGATGATAAGAACGACTAGTTTAACAGAATATTACAGGTACAATCGGTGTAACTCCCTTATAAGGTCTCTATACCTCTCTTTCTTTTCATTCTCCTTGGCTATGATTTTTTTGTCAGCTGGTGCCAAGGATTCGATAATGAACATGGTTTGCTTCTCGAAGTCAAGAAGAACTATGTCAGGCCTCGAGTGTGCAACAGAAACAATTGTCGAGAATATAATGTTCCAGTATATGCGGCACTTTTCACTCCCGATAATTGACTCAATTTCCCTAGGAGCATTTAGAGGAGCGATATTAAGGTTAATGCCGTAAGAGTGACAGAGATGGTAATAAAGCACTCTCAGTGCCGCATTGTGCCTCTGGATGTAGGTTGTTCCCGCATAAGTTGGACAACTAGATAGTATGTGTACTAAATGCTCGGGGGGTGCATGAGACGCCCTGCAGCTATCATCGGCAATGTCTTGGCTCAAAATGTGGCGACAGTATGTTAAAGTGTAAATAACACCGTTTTTACATGCCGGTGATTTAAGGAAAGCAGAAGTTAGCTCACACGACATTGACTGATCCTCCACATTTCTGTAGATGACATGCATCCTCTTATCGAGGATTTGTTCACGGTCGTTTTCTCTCGTGCTTTTTTAATCCGGGTTTTCAGGAGTGAGTATTCGAGATAGATAAGATTTAATGCATTTTGCTCATCCTAAATACTGAAGTTAAGTCCGTGTGTTTCATCAACCTCTTCCGCTGCTCTGTACAGAAACGCTCCTTTGCCCATTTCTTCGTGCTTCTTGACCATTTTAGATGAGGGTCTCATCCATTTGCGACTCTATGTGCTGTACCCAGAATAATCCTGTTGTGAAGACATTTGAAATTCAATATTCCGTGACCACCTTAACGGCGTGAGATGTAGAGTCGCGGAACAGAAGACTTTAGATGCATGCTTTTGTTCATGTGTATAACCTTTCGTGCCCCGATATCAAGGGATCTGAGCTCTTTTTTCGCCCATGATACAACACCAAATTTGTAGTAAAGTTTTGAACTCTGTGCATTCTTTTCCCTTTTCGAAATTCAGTGAATTCTCTGAATTCTTTTGTATTACTTAATTTTCTAAATTCATCTGAATTCTCTAGATTCTTCTGAATTCTCTGAATTCTTGTGAACTTTCTGTTTTTTTTAATTGTCTGGATTCTATTAAACTATCCGAACCATCATGAATACTCTCAATTCTGTTAAAATTCTCAGAATTCTTTTGTATTCTCTTCACTCTTTTGAACTCTGCAAATTGTTTCGAGTTCTCTGAAGTCTTCTCAATTCTCCAAATTCTTCTAAATTCTCTAAATTTTTTAGAACTCTTCTTTATTCTCTAAATTCTATTAAGTCTTTTTAATTCTTTCGAATTCACTGTATTCGTATAGCTTCTCTGGAATCTTTGGTATTCTCTTACAAAATTGTTTTAAAATTATCTTACATAATTCTTTTGAAATTCTCAAAATTATTTTGAATTCTGTGAAATCTTTTGAACTCTGTAAATGTTGTTGCGTTCTGTAAATTCATCTGAATTTTCTAAATTCTTCAAAAACAATGAATTTATCTTCATTTCTTCGATTTTCTTATTTTAATTAGAATTCAATAGTAATTATCCAATTAATCGAACCTCACTGATGCACCCATATACGAAAAGTTTCCAACTTACAATTTCCTTGAGTGCAATTTTAACTATGCACACACCTCCGAAGAACAACTTTTGAACAACATTCTTACTAATTTCGTTGTCCTACAGTTATACGACGCCATGTCCACTTTTTGACATTTTTTAACTATTTTTATTTTTAGGGCCGGTAAAGGTTAAACCTTATTTTAAAATAAATTTTCCCTTCAAATTTATTTCATTATCAGCTGTGCAATTATTAATTAAAATAGTGACATTAATTGACAACTTCACTATGCAGACTGAAAATCGCAAAGTGGGCCCAAAATGTGCGGGACGTTCTACTGGATGGATTTAATTGAAAATTGGTACTAGGGGGTATTTTGGTCGCTGAATACGAATTCAGGGTGAAAATTCTAAATGGCTGATCCAATATGGCAACCAAAATTTTTGAAAAATCCATTGAGTTGGCGAATTTGGATGAAAATTGGTACTAGGGGGTTATTTAGGCCGCTGAATACGAATTCGAGGTCAACATTTGAAATTTCGAAATGTCTAATCCAATATGGCGATAAAAAATTGAAAAATCTACAGATTTAGCGGATTTGGATGAAAATTGGTAATATGGGGTTATCTGGGCCGCTGAATACGAATTCGAGGTCAAAATTCGAGATTTTGAAATGGATGATCCAATATGGCGAATCAAAATTTGGGAAGATCTAATGAATTGGCGGATTTCAATGAGAGTCGGCACTAAGGGCTTTTTTGTTTCACTGAAAACGTATCTGGTGTTGATATTCTAAAATTCATTATCCATTGTCACAGGGAACTAACAATGTAAATTAAAGAACAATTGAATACGAGTATGCGAGACGCGCCTGTCAAGCATCTGTTTCGCAATTACTCTGTTGTCCCTATGTTCCCTTCGTGTTTTTTCGAGCGTGGCTGCAGGCAACATTTTATCATCTTCTTTACTCCCACAAGTGTCACTGACCAGCACGGACAGCTGCCAACTGTTTCTCAACTCCTCTATTGTGCCTACGTTCACTCTGCGTCACTCGGGGACTGTCAACTTTCAGTAGTCAATCAAATAAAGGATCTAACCGACTTGGGTCCAGATATTACGGTAGGAGGAATTAAGGTGGAGTCATTCGTTTAGACAATGCCGAGATAGGAGTTGCTTGTCCTGTTCGGCGGTGGGAGCGAATACAGAGTCTGCTTCTAGGCCACTGATTAAACTAATAATTCCATCATTTTTGAAAACTTGTCATAACGTGGGGGTTCATCGAGGTGAATTTATTCAAATGAGTGAAATTTCAAAACTAGATAGGGCACTCAGAGTAAATACGAAAAACGAGGGTCCAGTGAGAAATGATTAGGATTTATGACCCTATAGAAAATCAGAAAAGGCACTTCGATTAATTCGCGTTATTTGCTCACGGTAAGGAACAGCCGTTTCCAGGCGTTGTAAGGAGGCTGAGGTCTTAGAATTATAATTGGAAGAAGCGGCAGTGAAAGCTGGATCAGGTGTTAAGAATTTTAGAAAAAAAATTTAAAAATCGTTTTTTAAATAAATACATAAAAATAGTGATTGATTACTTGTTCGCTGGTCACTCGAGCCCGCCGAGTATAGATTTAATGTAGTCCGACGAAGTTGAGAACTTAATGGTACCGTCGGCGGGTAGAAGATGTGGAAAAATATCTAACAAAGTGTGAAGGCTTTAATATCGTTGAAGCCCGGCTATAATTCTTTAGCCCAAATCCATTGATCGATTCAATCGCCGAAGATCACGAAGCTTTGAAACTGGTTATTCTTGTTGAAAATAGATATTAAGTTTTGTTGCATGGTAAGACGTAAGTGTACGTGTCGGCGTTAGAAAGTTTCTGAGCAAGCTGACACATATAATGGAACTGAGTTCGTCAATGAAGTCATGACAGAGGTTACTCAGTTCCATGGTAACCATCTTCAAAAGAGTTCAGAATATCAAAGCAAGAAAGCAAGAATAGGGTCTTGAAATCCATTATTCGCGCGTTTGTGAATAAGTATAAACGCAACTGGAACGCACACCTGCACTTATTTAGGTTTGCATATCATTTGGCGGTAAATAATATGCCCAAAGTACAGCGTTTCTGATAGAGAATTGAAACTAAATGCTTTAATACTTTAAATACTAAGTAGGTGATCCAGTTTATATATAACTTTGTGCTGGATATCTGTTTTTCTCCGATTCTATATAATTGTGATTATGCGAACACCGCCTCTGATGGCTATGGTAGAAGATTAACAGTTTGATCCTCACCAAAAGCCCGTTATAGACCCAAAGGAATTTTCGCGAGAGACTGGTGTGATTAAAGCGCGGGGATTACTTGAAGAACGTCCGGCGCCTCCTCTTATGAGAGCTTCTTTGGGTGAGGGTGGGCCCAACACATGGAGAGGCCCTTCGTTAATCTAAACATGCCCCTCATCAATTCAGCTTAACGTAGCGTTCTTCTGTGAGAGATCCGCCAGAGAAAAGAAAAGTTAATCTTTCGCAAGACCACAGACTCATACGATGCATTCGCCACCTTTTCGCCAACATACATCCAGAGGAGATGCTCTACAACGCTACCAGTGACTACCATTGTCTACCGGGAAAGTTCGCCTGTGCGAGCAAGGCTAAGCATTCCCGGAAAGTGTCTTCGAGAACTCAGACTCTTCTGCGTATCATGCGACGAGTTGGGACTAACAAAAGGGACTGCTGTCGAGGAAGATCTAGACCCCACCCAAAGCGCCAATAACTCTGCCAAACAGTGGGCTTGTTTCAGGAAATCATCGCCCATTTTTCTTGTCATAATGCAGGAGAAGGGTGTCTGATCAATCTAGATCTGTTCTGTAAAAACTTCAGCCAGTCTGAAGCACATCACAGAGACTGTCTACTCTGTAAATAAGGACCGTGAAGGTCTCGGACTCGTTACTGAGACTCAACGCGTCAGTTTGGGATCCTTTGAATGCTTTTTTCTTCATTCGTATGCCTTCGACTCTTTTGTTTATTGTTCTTTCCGTTAAGCAACAACTTTTGTTTGACTAATTTTGAATTTTCATTTGCAAACTTTACCTTATGATTTATTAACTTTTTTGGAATACATTAATTTTTCAGTTTTATATGCTTTGTGCGTCTAAATTAAAAATTGTGTGTTCTTATTCCGTCCCCTGGTGGATTAATTAATGTGTGCACGTCGCGTCTTTATTTAAAATAGTTTGAATTTTGAATAGAAAAGAACTCCTTAATCTACAGCAATATAATTATTTTTATTAATATATTTTTCACTTAAATTTTTTTTTGACTTTCGAGTTAAATCATTCAGTGGGGTTTTTATTTATTTATCGATTAATCGGTTACAGATAAACAAACGGGGGGAATTGTGCATGCTTGTTCCGTTTCATGGCAGAGTAATTTATGTGTGTTTAACATCCTCATTTCAAATCAGAGACAGTTTGACTTTAATTGAAAATTATGCTTGAAGAGGGAGGTTTAACACCGATTTGAAATTTCGGCTCACCGTAATTACGGAGGATTTAAATATTAATAGTTTAATTTTCAAATTTTCAAATAAATCCCTAATTGATCTGAACTTAAACCTCTTAATAATACGTATGTTTTTTTCTTAACATGAATTTTCTTAAATGAAAAATGAAATCCCTTATCTTTCTTTCCATGAAAATAATCGTCAGCTGACCTAAGCCACTCTGCCAAAAACGCTGAACAGTGGGGAGTTAAGTTCCTTAAATTTATTTGCATGTAAATAATTTGCTCGATCAGACAGTGAGTCGAGAATCATCTGGCGTCCGCATAAAAGTCCCAACAAGAATACTAAATACTTAATAAGGTAAAATAAATTATCTTTAAATTTTACAGCTGTCAAAATAGCGGATTAAAACGTAACATTTTTGTGTTTGCTGGTTGATCCTGGAAGAAGCCAGGAAATACCGGACAACTATATACCAATTCCTCGCACTCGTCTAAACGGAAAAAAGAAAAATTAACCTCACTCTATGGTGCAGCTAGGAAACAGAATATTTACTCACATTCAAGTCTCTTAGAGAAAATTTTAAGGCTTCAACTACGTCTTGAACGGTGCCGAATTTGCTATGCGGAGGAAAAATTATTTCAGAGGGTGGTCTTTCTCGTTTTTTTCTCTCCAAGATTTCTGGTTTCATTCTCATAGTAGGTGCAGTTGACAAATCTAAGATATTTGTCGGTAAAAATGTCCAAGCCAAACCCCACCTAAAAAATTATAGAATCTATTAATTAAATATAACAAATATTTAATTTCTCTTAGTATAATATGATTGTAAAGAGTGTCTTTTTAAGAATCACGATATAAAATTCTTTATTGAATTAATATTTCACAAATGATTCGAATATTTCATATAGGATTCGCCTTTATCCTCCACGGGTAATTTGTCAAAATTGCAAACTTCTTACAATAATAACTTTATCAAAAAGAAATATTTCGGGTTCCAATTGTGCACAAAACTAAGATTTTTTCCCGACGTTTCGTGAACATTACAGTTCACTTGTTCAGGGCTAACCTGAAGCTGAGGTATCAAGTTATGTTGTTCTTACGTATGCTCTCTACGATACCTGTGATTGGCCAGAGTGCCCCACCATGGAGACTGAGCGAACCTGCTTGGCCAATCAATTATTTTTTTTTAATCCAGGAGGATGGAAAACCAAATCGAATTGTTATTATATTCATTGTCCCTATTGATGTTATTAGAGCGTTTTAAGATTTCAATTGCTTCTCTATGTTTTCTGGAAAAAATATTGTGTTTTCTTGCGATGAGGGTTATTTTGTCAAATAAAATATTATGTCCTGTTTCAATAGGTTTTGCATTAGGACTTATTTAACATTTGTAATTTCTTTTTTTTTCAATTATCTTTATCTGTTATGGGCACAGCTCTGTATACAAGAGAGTTGATGACAGATTGTTTCTAAGATAGGCGGTGATGGGAGGAGATACGTAGGTATCCGTTTGTATTTGTGGATTTTCCGCAAACTTCATATTCTAATGAGCTATCAGATCTTATGCTAATTAGTATATCTAACAAAGGAAATTTTACGTTTTGTTCAATTTCCATGGTAAACTGGATACAAGAATGTAATCGATTGATGAAATCGGAAAACTTATTAGTTTATCTAGTCTATGTCGCTAGATGACAAAAGTGTCGTCAACGTAACGAAATCAAAATGCTGGTTTAAGCTTGGATTGTTTGAAGGTTTTATTTTCTAGATGTTCCAAAAGGATTTAGGATATTACAGGTGAAATTGGAGATCGCATTGCTGCTCGTGAGGTTTTTTCATAGAAATTGTTTTTAAAAGAGAAATAAGTATTATTGAGACAGTGTGCTGTCAAAGGTATGAAATCGGAGGGGAAGTTTGCAAAAGATTTCATAATATAAATTGTACAAAAGATTGCTACTTTCGTAAAGAGGTAATAGGTCGAAACTCACTAGGATGTCTTTGAGATAAATGTGAATCTGTCGTGTCTTTTTGATAATGTCAAATGATTTTTGGACGTGAGTGATAGAGCCTCATGTGAAAGGATTCATTTGTTTTTCTCCTAATTCATCCTCCTCTAAAATCTTTACCACATTCTCTTGCCAGCTTCCTTTATCTTCTATTCCTCTCCTACATCCTTCCCATTCATGTTCTCATGTTTCCTCCTTCCATTCACATGTTCTTTTCTTTTTCCCAATATTTACCCTCCCTTACCTCGTTTCCCAAACTATATATTGTATTTTGATTCCTCAAGTATCCCTCATATTTTTATTAATTGTCTTATCTTCTCCTTTTTTTCCAATTCTTCATAGTTTACTCCAATCCCTCCTTCTATGTCTCTAACATCAAAGAACTCCCTCCTTTCTCAGGTTCGTCTTAAATTTCCATACCCTCTTTCTCGCCTTAGTACTTAATGTATCCCTTTGCGCTTCCTCTCTCACAATATACCGTGGCGTCCTCCAGTCTACCTCTAGTGCCCACCTTTTATACCTTTCTTGTGAACTCTCAATATCTTTCCTTTCTTTCCATTCTCATATCTCTGGTACATAACCTATTACCGGTCAGACCAGCGTATCAAATAACCACATTCTCCTCCTCCAATTTTTTTAACCTTTTTTTTCTATTCCCCATATCTATTTCAGTACCCCTGCTGCTTTTTATCCTTTCTCTTATATGAGCTCTACGATCTACATTCTTTTGCAAGATATATCCCGGTAAGAAGCCTTGCATTAAAAAGTATTAGAAAATTTGAATCCCTAAGAATGCCGTTTCTGTCCTTAGTTTTTTAATTCTCATTAGGCGGCGAAAATTATAAGATTTCAATCCCTGTTAAAGCCGATCGGAGCTGTCAGACGTAACCTCGAATACATTAAAGACAGAATTTTCGTTTGAAGCATTAGACCGCGCTCTAAAAGCATGAAATTTGCCAAATCTAGTAGGATTGCATGCAAGAAAACATTTCTTTATCGTCAAATGTTCGCTTGGATCAAATATTATTAATTGAAAAAATATTAAATCATGATGAAAAATTGAAAAAATTATTTTTCACCAGAACCTTCTTTGTCGAAATTGATCCTGACATCGTAAAATGACCGACGTTATGTTTTAAAAAGCTTTTTGCCTGATTATTATTCGAAAAATAGTAAATAAACGTAGCAAAATTTGCTAAATTAAAAGGTATTAAAATTTGTCTAATTCTTGGTTGCTTTGTGGTATTCAGCAAAATATTGTCAGCGCTAGGTACAGAAAGGGATTCAATTTGAGAGCAAACTTCAACTGCCGCGGATATTCAAAACGGGAGGACGAAAACGGGATCCGGAAGTATTCAATATTTCTCACGTTACCACTGAATGAATGAAATTTTTCAATACTTTTTAATGCAAGCCTTTTTACCGGGATCCCAAATATTTCAACTCTTTTACTTCTTCTAACTTTATTCCCTTCCATCTCCCCGTCCAGTCTTCTTTTCTTCACCCTCCTTTCTAAACCTCATTACCTTTGTCTTTTCTACACATATTCGGAATTTTACGTCAATTTAATTACTTTCTTGTAGTTAAGATATGTAGAAAACCAATGATATGGAATGTTTTTAAAACTTGAATGTCAATTTTATATGTTCTATCTGAAGGGTGAAATGTGAGTGAACAATTTTTTTTCTATTAAAAAGACTATATGTATTGAGTCGAGTACAGGGATATCAAGGAGTGAATATAACCTCAAAAATGTCGTCAAAGCCGTATTCTACTGCAAAAAAGTCATAAGACAATTCGCAAGATTTTTATTATAAAACAATATTGCAGGATCTTCCAACATTGTTCTGCAACTTCTATATTAACATATTTACATGATTAAAAAAAATAATAATGTTAGTTTTTGCATAAAATCTAATTCTGTTTCATTCAATTGCTTAATATTGAATACACTTTAATCTGATGAGGGCCGACTTTCGGAGTTTGCGATCTGCACGGTTGCGCAGGGCGCTGTCACTGGGGGCGTGGGTGCCTTGAGACCTTACTTGACCTGATGGCCTACCTTTTTAGGTGTCTGCAGATGATAACTTTATATCTGATTTTCCTATTCGAGGTCCCATGAGCGGTAATAGATTCTACGCTAGTCCGTTAAAGGATCTGTGCTCCTCCTCTAACTTTAATCCCTTATTTGGATTGACATATTTTGGTGCCTTAGCCGAATGGCATAATCGATAATAGCTATAAAGACGAGAGTCATTTAGGATTGTATATTGTCTCGAGAAATATAATTCTATTGCGTCCAAAGCCGCCCAGTCTAAATATTTACTTTTTCTTCGCTTGAACCATAATTCAAGTTAAGCTGTTTATTATCTAATATCATGCACTTTTAAAAAACTAACCCAGAAACTCAAATTTATCTCAAACATCATGTAGGTTTGAGAAGGGCCAGATTTCTACATCCCATCCCTGTCTTCGAATTTCCTTATCCAATCAACTTTTCCTAATTCTTCCCACTTCAAAAACTTTTGTAAAACTAGGTCCTTTGCTCACCATTTTCGCACCCCCGAAATAATCAGTAGTTTATCATCTCTTGCCCACAACACTTCAACTAAGCATGAAATAAGTTGTGTGCAGAAAAAGTATTTACGAACAAGATAAAATGCCGTCAAAGTCACAAAAACTATCCGGTGCACAATATCGAAAAAGAAAACTTCTTGCTGATAAAGAAACAGAAAAAAGTGCAAATGCGTTCAAAAGATTCTTGTCAGGATCCGGAAAGATCCGGTATGAAATATTATTTCAGGAGAATATCGTCAGCAAATCAATGCAAAATTCCTCGACGGATCTTTTACTAATTAATAAACTGTTAGGATCATGTCAGAGATTTTCAGACGATTACCAAAATAAAGGTTTTGAGAGCGCTGTGATAACATCCAAAGAATTGGCGGAAGGTTTTGAAGTAAAATCGGTTTTCGAAAAAAGGGACGTACGCGAAGTAAAAAGAAGCAGTTCGATTAAGAAAGACCAGACGAATCAATAGAAGTATCAGAACTATCAATTAAAGAATGATTTGAGCAAATAGAAAATCATAATAAGATTTGTTGACAACCTCGGTTTCAGTTGCAACCGCAGAACGATGCTTTTTCGCGCTAAAATAAATCAAACCGTATTTAAAATACACTCTGGCACATGACACGCTGACTTCTCGCGCGACCTCGTCCATTGAAAACATTGTGTTAAAATTATTAGATTTTTCTGATCTTATCAAAGATTTTGCGAATCGAATTCCGTATCTCTAATATGTACATATATTCTGTAAATATGTATGTAAATAAAATATAAAGTTGTATTTTGAAAACTTATTATAAAAGTGCATTTACCTAATAGATTTAAAAATTATTCATAACAATTGTTAGTAACAATTACGTAAAAAATGTATTGTTCTAGATTTAGTAAAAATCAGTGAAATTACAACATTTTATTTTCTTTACTAGAGATTGGGGGGGGAGGGGGGGCGATATTTTGCTTGTTGCACAGGGCGCCCAAGTTTCTAAGGCTGACCCTGAATCTGATTTAATTCGAGTCGTTGATCAGACGCACCCAGATAACAAAAGTGCCTGGCACATTACCGGACCGAAGGGCAGCGGACGGCGCGGCGCGGCGTGCCGGTGATAAAGCGTCGTTTGGCCGGTAGTAATGAGGGAGAGACCCAAATGCGAGTAGTATTGACAACCGTTACCCGCACGGTGTGTGGCGAACGATATGCTTGCCATTAAGCATCGTTTTGTCGTGATAAAAGTACGAACAAGAAAAACTTTTGTTTCAATATCTAATGAACAATTTAGAAAAATTAATCTTTAAAATAACATTGAATTGTAAATGTTAGATAATTGGAACATTTTCAAGTATATGTTATCTGATTTTAAAATGCTTAACAAATTATTATTAGTTCAAACATCAATTGAATTTTTAACGTTAATCATACATGTATAAATTTATAGAAGTGTTTCTCAAATGTCGGCTAAACAGACGCCGAAAACACTGAAAACGCTGAAAAAGTCCATTTTTATGTTTATTTTGTTTTAAACAGTGAAATTGTATTAATTTTGCTTCCCCGTAGAAGAAACTTTCTAGTAGCAATTTAAAATATTAAAAAAAAATAGTTATAGATTTTTCAGTTGTTAAATGTATAATATACCATTCTAAGCAATTTTCCAGATGCGTGTATGCGTGTGTATGTGTGTGGATGTCGCTCTTTTTTGTTAACACGATAACTGAAAGAAGTTTGTAGATCATTTATGAAATTTGGAGGGATTATTTTTACCACTAATATCTCAGAACTGATGCAAAGATTTGTCAGAATTTTTAATGTTACAATCATTATGCACTTTATAATGTATTAACAGTGGATTTCTTATAGCAAAACTTATTTCATTAACATAATTCAAAAAGTTGATGTAACAATCTAAAAGATTCCTTGGCTCGAGACGAATCGATTGACCTATACTAGTAATACAATTTATACCAGATGAATTTTGGTAGAAAATTAATCTTCTGGGTTGAAAATTCATCTGTTTGGTTGAAAGTTTATCTCTTTGGTTCCGTAAATCATCTAGCTTTCTTAAAATTAAACTGTTGTGATCTTTAATACATCATTTTTCTCCCAAATTATTTATGTCAAAAGTTGCAGGCTCGAATCCTGAGAAAACGACTTATAAAACTACGACGCGAATTTCTACAACAGAACCTCCAAACGGAGGAGAAAGCCAGCCAAATTTTAATGAGGTCTACACAGATAACAATTCTCTTTGCAATACTGGAGGAAAAACTGTCAGCGATCCTCAGGATTTGCGATAATTCTAAATTTATGGTGATTGTTAAAATTTTATTTGAAGAATCTTCGTTAACGTTGAATACAGCGAAACAGTAACGCCTGATGTATACTAATGTTTCTGATTTAGTGTATGCGCAGGACTTTGGAGAGGCAAGGTAAGGTGTAAACTTAACAGAATACACCAATTTTGCCGTTGCTGTCACATTTGTATCCAGGTAATGTACACCTATCGAAGAGGCTATACGAACCGCTAACAGGATTCCCTATGATAGCGGTAGCGGAGTTTCCAAAATTTTTAGTCGAGGTTGAATTTGTCTAATTTGGCTATTTAGTATTTGAAATTGTTTTTTTAAGCTGTTGTGATATTTTCATAACTTTCATGTTCAAAGATATTTTTTAAGCTGATGTGGCGAAAAATTGGATTTTGTTAGAGTTAATAACAAGAAAATTATAATATGCTTTTGAATTTACAAAAATGAATTTATTAATAAAAATCTCATTTGTTTAAAAACAATTTGAGATTTTTTCTAAATATATAAAATTTTTCTTTTCACGATGTTCTAAATTGCGTTTGGAGAGAAACGCTGCAAGAAATATGATCTAATTCTTATCATATACATTGACATTTGGCTGCTATTAATTTTCACGACAAACATTTTTTTTGCAAACTAAACATTTTTGTACCTTCAAAAGCATATTTATATAATAGACATTCAAAAATAAAAACTTTGACATTATATTTGTTAATATTCGTTTAGCCGTTTACGAGAAAAATTAAAGTCATGTTGAAACATTCTAATTTTTAGGTATTAACTTTGAAAACAAATTCCGTTTTCACCATCAGCTTAAGAAAATATCTTTTAACATGAAAGCTATAAAAATAATATCACAACAGCTTATAAAAGCAATTCCAAATGCTAAGTTGCCAACTTAAAGAAATTCAACCTCGACTAAAAAGTAAAGGTCGAATAAAAAAAATTGGTAAGCAGAAAATTCCAAAATTTTGGATTTGGTCGAATCTTGGCCAATACTTCAACACTATGTAGGTTGCTTTTTTGGCTCCGCAAAGTTTTTCTTGGGTGTATGTGTTTTACATTATTAGCTAATAATTCATTAATAATTACTTACAGTATTTTATTATAATTTTAAAATATATTTTATTCATAAAATATACTTCTTCCTTTATTTCCTCCATCCCACACTCATCTTTTAACATAAATATATTAGAAGCAATTCGGGCTTGCATATGGCCGGCACGTTGGACGACGGACGCTCGGGCGAACAATATAGCCAGTCATGGCGTGCACGTTGCGCTACTTAGGTGCCCACATGGCGGTCCTGTTAGACCACGTGCCGGCGGATACGCCATACATTAAATTATCGAAGGATTTCAACTCCGAACTTCAAGAAGAACCAGTTTACGTACTGTATTCATCCCAATTTTTTATTTATTGTTAAAATGGATAAGAAAAATCTTTAGAATGCTAGAAGAATGGTACCGAAAAATATGTCTTATTAGACAAATGCAGATAAGAATAAAGCGTAATAAAGACATAAAGCATAATCGGGTACCACAAGCGGATCGGTTTTTTCCAGATTTCGAAATCGAGGAGGTATGGAGAAATCTCTCAGTACATATGCTTGAAGAACGTAAAGAAATTTTTTAAATGAATTATTAATCAAGATTAAGAACTAGGGTGCCTTGTTTTGCCGCTTTTTTCATAGCGAAAGGCAATACCCGGCAAATGTGGCCCAACAACATGGAAATTAGAGATACAATTTTTTTCCTAATCGGATAATATCTTCTGAGAGAATCTTTACCTCAAAGTTTCAAAATTTTTACTAAAACACAAAAATTCTCATCAAATTGAGTTCGGTGTAAGCGTACATATTCTTGGGTTAGAATATGTAAATTGCAATAAAAACTGACATTCAAGCCTTAAAATGCCAGTTACTTGCCCCTGGGGGCCAGGGATGCATCCCTTAAAATCGAAAAAGGGGGCAAATTCAGTACAATTAAGTTGTTTTTGGCCCTTTTCGTCTTCGTTTTTTCCTTCGGCTGGAGGCTCGTAGCGAAAGCGGAGCATCATTGCGTTGCAGTGGGATAAAATGACGAAAAAATGTTCGAAATACGATTCCGGCTACACGCAGTTAATTCAACGTAATAGATATTGGTGTTCAATCAATAAACAAACATTTTTGAAACATAGCCTAATATTTTATTATTCATTAATAAATTGTTATTAACAATTGTATTGTTATAAACAATGTTGGATGATTTTTGCGTGGTTTTGGATATTTATTAAGCGATTTTCGTTTTAAATCTAATTTAAAGTATTATAAAAACATATGAAGACAAAACGGAATATATTTCTTATTGTTACAAACAAATTAGCAGTTTCAGCAATGTTGAGTATTGTAGGCACTTTTTTTAAAAAGTGGTTTATTTAACCTGGGGGTGAAACCTTTCTCAATTATATTGTCATTTTATGACAAATCTGATTGTCATAAAAAATTTTTATAAATAACAATAATACATTAATAATAATACTAATAATATATTAATGCATTAATATTACATTAATGATGTTTTTAACAATAGTTACAATAGTAAAGTTTATAACAATCACATTTAGCATGGAATAGCAATATGGTTTACAAAAGTATCACTAGCAAGGCTAAAAAAGTACGTTTAAAAAAAACTAACTGAAACTCTTAAAAAGCGCTCAAACTGTGTATTTTTTGATAAAATTTGTTTTCAACAATCACAAAATTGTTATGAAATGACATTATAGTTTATTGAAACATAACTGCCACGTCAAACAAAGCAAAAAAGTACCTAAAACACTCAAAAATTTCTCCAACTGCGCGTTTGCTTATGAACTTTGTTTATAACAATTACATTTGTCACAAAATGACAATATAGTTTACAAAAGTATCACAAGAAAGACTAACAAAGTACGTTACAAAAAAGTACCTGAAACTCTTAAAAATTGCTCAAACTGTGCGTTTATTTATAAAATTTGTATATATCAATCACAAAAGTGTCATGAAATTGCAACATAGTTTATTACAACATCACATTCAAGTCAAACAAAGCACTTGAAAAAAAGGACCTCGAACACGGTGAGGGGGAGGTCATTAAGAGTGCTGGGGTGAAAGTGCAAGTGTGAATGAAGGGAGTGATAGAAAGTGAAAATTTAAATGGGAAATAAAGAAGTTGACCAAAGTTGATTTTGAGGTTAGGTTCGCTTGGGTGATTTACTGGGTTTCTTGGCAGTAGGTAGGAGTTCGAAGGGTAAGAAAAAGTGAAATAGATACAAATTGTCAAAAAAAAATCAGTGTAAGAGGGCGAATTTTTGGAAAAAGTTATGAAAATTCTGGGGAGGATAGAAAGTGGCAGGGGAGGAGGTGGTGAGGTTAAAGGTCAGTCCACAGGGTAGAGTAGAGTCATGTCGGTCATGCGCAGTCCATAACGTGATATCGGAAAGAGGCAGAGCGAGTTGAGTGAGAAGAGTGAAACAAATAATAGCGATAGCGATAGCAAAAAGAGAGAAGGTAGCGACGTAGTCGGGGCAGGCAGTAAGGGAAGTGTAGATGAGACGTTTACTACGCCTTTGCATCCCGTAGCAACGGCAGAATCGAGACGAGGAACGGGACATAGGCGCGGGAGGCTCACAAATTTAGAAAGGCTTGGTTCGAAACCGGGAAGCTCGGGGTCGCGGGATTTGTTGCATAGGTGGCAACAGTCGGCGAGTGCGATTAGCAGCGAGAGCGTCAATAGCGAAGGGGAAAAACGGGGGATGATAAAAGGAAAAGAGA
>NC_046657.1:173819143-173821768 GCF_010883055.1 Belonocnema kinseyi | reverse complement strand
TAATAGCCGGAGAGACATTTTATTAATGACACTGTTATAACAACTTATATTATTTACATTTGATAACGCTCGATGCATAAAAATGGATTTGAAGACAATCGTAAATCACTTTTGGTCAGAAATATCAATTTAGATATGAGAAAAATTCATTTATTGAGAATTTGTTTATAAACATTTCTTCTAATGATTAAGTTAAATATTATTAGTATTATTTCTGTTCTTTGAACATCTAAGCCCTAACTAGACTTGATTGAGACTGTTATTATTGCTCACAGATACAATACGAGGTGTGTTCAAAAAGTAAGGTGACTTTCCAATTTTCGCGGGCTACGTACATTCAAGTTTTAAATTTTTTGTTTTGTTTGTTGGTAAACTCGTCACGATCATATGTTCACAGTTTTGACTCTATAGCTCGTATCGTTTTTCTGGCAGAGGCGTAAAAGGTTAGAAAGGTTTGGTGTGCTCGGCGATTTTCATCTTTCGAAAAAAATGGAGCAAAGATTTTGCATTAAATTTTGTGTGAAAAATGGAATTCAGTTCTCTAAAACTCTTGAAATGTTGACAGTTGCATACGGTGAGTATACTCTGAGTAAGAAAAATTTGTGTATAAGTGGTACAAGCTGTTCCAAGAAGGCCGAGAGGATGTCGAAGACGAACCTCGCCCTGGACGTCCCAGCACGTCAACAACAGATGAAAATGTTCAAGCAGTGGAAGAAATGAAGTTGAAAAATCACCGAATTACCATCAGAGAAGTTGCTGAAGATGCTGGCATATCGGTTGGCTCATGCCATGCTATCTTTTCGGAAGTTTTGGGCATGAGACGTGTGTCAGCAAAATTTGTTCCAAAACTGCTTAATTTTGATCAAAAGATCCATCGCATGACCATCGCTGAGGAGATTTTGAATGAAGTCAATAATGATCCTGATTTTCTCTAAAGGGTTATAACTGGGGATGAATCGTGGTATATGGTTATGACGTCGAAACTAAAGCCCAATCGTCTTAGTGGAAGCATCCTGAGTCTCCAAGTCACTGTCTTCTTTGATTACCGTGGCGTAGTACATCAGGAATTCTTACCACAAGGTCATACGGTCAATAAGGAGTATTACCTTCAAGTTATGCGCCGTTTGCGAGAGGCGATACGCAAAAAACGTCCGAAACTTTGGAAAAACATTTCGTGGCTTTTGCATCACGATAATGCACCTGCTCATTCATCTCATTCATTTGACAATAAAACTCTTGATATTTTAGCATCTACTCGATCTGCTTCTGAATTCTGGACAACTATCAATAGGAAACGCCATAGAAAATCCTCTGTTGATAATGACGGCTCAACAAGTTATGCTTATCTTAATGAATCTTTTCCAGAAATCTCGTTAAGAAAAGATGTTTTTAAAATGAATCACGTATCCCATTTTGGATGGTCATATATCGACGGAGGAAAGCATGAAGTCTAACAAAATGTAAATGCACTAAAGCAGCAGGTTTTGATGAAATTTTTTTTTCTATAAAAGACTCCCAGAAAATTGAGACTACCTTGAAAATCTTTTTGATAAAATTATAGAAACGGAAATGGTTCCAAAAAATTGGGTAGTCTTGCCATTCAAAATGATTTCTAACAGGGAGCCACGGGCATTGCATAAACAACCTGTTCACTTTGTCCTCTCTATCATCAATTCATTTCAGGGATCCTAGAAGAGCGGTATATGCACTGTCTGTGGATTTTAAAAGCGCTTTTGTCGGTTTCTCATGAGATATGGTGAAGAAACTTACAAAAAGAAAGATATTAGTACTAAATGTATAAATATTTTAAGACACTTTTATGAAATCGCCCGCGCTAGTATTAAGAATAGGAATCTACAAACCATTTTTGTCAAGTTTTCACAGGGGGGGTTTTGCAAGGGGAAGTAATTAGTATTAATTCTTTTGCCCTTACGATAAGTGATATCGAAGAATTCCTATCAAATCAAGGTTGTAGGCGAATATCTGTAAATAGCCTGTTAAAGATTTTAATTTTATCATAGGCGGATGATTTACTACTTCTGTCAAATACGCCGGTAGAACTGACCACAAAATTAAAATCCCTGTTGTTGTACTGCAGAATAAATGAGCTAAATAAATATGCATAAAACCAAGATTGTATGGTATTATTCCAAAAAGGTGGAAACTTAAAAGTAAAAAAGGTAGGTCCTTTAAATTTGCCAATAATAATATCGAAGTTGTCAATCAATATTTGTATCTTTGCACAATCTATAAGAATTCTGGCTCTTTTACAGATTCTACTAACAAGGAAGGTACCCGAGGTGTACCTCACCGATTTTCTTGAAATTGTGATATGTTATAGAACATCAAAAAATATTCGACACGTATTTTTTTATACGTGCCCATAAGTCCGTTGATGGGGTGAAACCCACCTTTGAAGTTCACCCCTAAAAACACATTTTTTTTAATTTCTCGAATACAATTCGTAATTTTTTACTGGAACAAAGTGGGTATAACTTGTTATTGAAAAGCACATATTTATGTAGTATTTTTAGTCATCAGACTCGCAACCCCCGTTTTTTATTAATGAAAAACTATATTTGATGGCCATTTTTTTCACTATACACATTCCAAAATCTGTTGAAT
>NC_046657.1:173779049-173819043 GCF_010883055.1 Belonocnema kinseyi | reverse complement strand
TTGTATTCGAGAAATTAAAAAAAATGTGTTTTTAGGGGTGAACTTCAAGGGTGGTTTTCACCCCTTAAATGGGCTTATGGGCACGTATAAAAAAATACTTGTTGAATATTTTTTGATGTTCTACAACATATCACAATTTCAAGAAAATCTGTGAGGTACACCTCGGGTACCTTCCTTGTAAGAAATCTGTCAATTCGGCAAACTCTGCATTAAATGAAATCTTAAGAGTTATTCATGGCTCCAAAGCAGGCTCATGGTCCATGCACTCAAAACTATATGATGGTTTAGTGAGTAGTACTCTCCTATATGGGGCTGAGGTCTGGAGTCAGAACCACCTGGATCTTTTAGAGAAAACTCAGCTATCCTTCTTTAAGCGATTATTACATTTGTCCGCTAATTAACCGAAATACGCAGTACGCCTAGAAACAGGTGAATTGCCGGTTGCATGCAGGAAGAACGTTAAAAAATCGGGCTCCAATTGTTTCTCCTAGATTATACATTTCTATGTCGAGTACAATATACTAGTTACTTGTCAAACTGCCTCGACGGGGGATCTTGTGCGGAAGGCGAGTCAAATGGTCGCCAAATTTAAAGATATCTCGCTGATGAAGGACTTAGAAACTCGCAGTGTGTCAAGAAGTCTGATAATCTGGCTTCACCTAGAGGTACACCCAAGAGCGCAACCCTAGCTTACTCGAAGGTTAAGTATTAATTTCAAACAAGGCATGGCGCAGCTACGTCTGCTTAATAAACACTCAACACATACTTCTTTAAATTGGACAAGGTATGAGCTGCCTATCTTAGAAAGATGGTTTTGCTTCGCGGAATTTGAAGATTTCCATCGCATTTTATGTGAATGTCCAATAATTAAAGTAATTAAGAATAGTTATTTTTCAGAGTCGATAAAGTTAGTGGAAGGAATGTTCCGAACTAGAGCAGGTTAAGCTAAGTAGTAAAAAAGAAGCCGAATTATAATAGTCTTTTTGCTTTCCTTAGGATTTTAAACAAGAATTGTATGCGGCATTAGTGGCTGCTGGGCAAGGTCTTCCTAAGCGTATATATTGTATACCAAGTTATGGCTTAAATATGTTATTTTCTTTTTTATATTTTGTATTTTTAACATGTGCACTGAAACCCCGTTTAAGTTGACTCCTCTGAAACGAAAACATCTCACTTAGGTTTACTCGGGAAGGGCTCCCACCATCGTTCTCATTACTAGAGGAGACCCTCCATATGCTGATGCGATTGGTTGACATATATATATATATGGAAAGCTTGAATGGGCGGAGCACTGAGAACTTGTTGGGGAGGTGAAAGTAAACCTAAACGAAAAGCAACGCCTGAACTTATACGAGAGTCGACCGATCCAGGCGTAAACTTAAACGGGGTTTCAGCGTATTAGGTCTCCACTTTAATTCGGTGTCTTTATTTTGATGCCTTGTTACTCTTGGTTAAACTTGGATTTTCTCCACCCTAATGTAGTTTTAAAGGGCGATCCTCACACTTTATAACACAATATAATAAGTGGCGGCCCTGCGAACTAAATCTCAAAAATAATTAGGAAAGACAATGTCGTCCAACAAGGGGCATTAAATACAGTACATGCTTTTTGCATTGCAGTTGAAAAATCATCATGGTTGAATCTCTAAAATCACTTTTCACAAGTTTCACGTATCACTGCACCTTTTTCGAAGGATAAGAAGATAATTTCGCTCGCCTCAGCTGCGTTTTTTTCAATGGAATACAAACAAAATGCAGCGTCTCAAATGTTCCTTGACGGATACCATGTTACTAATGATTTTTCAGCTTAAGTTCACAGAGCTGCCACCTATTATATTGGTCTTTAAAGCTTAAGGTTCGCCCTTTAAATCTACCTTAGAGCGGGAATAAATTCAAGTTAGACCAAAAGTTATAATACATTAAAGGCACCGAATTAATTTTGTAGACCTAATACTTTCATGTAACAGACAGTATAGTCTCAATAAAATGTTTAAATACATGGTTTTTTTATTGAGCTGCTTATTTTTTTCGTCTTTATGCAGTTTAGAAATTCGTTTTATGAACATGGCAGAAAACAATCCTGAAACTGAAAGCTGAATTTTATAACACAATGTACGAGGGTCATTCAATAAATACTTAGCCTAAAAAGAAAAACGAAAATTTTGGAAAAGTGGCAATTTAATTTTCCACATAATCTCCTTTTAACTCAATACACTTGGCCCAGCGATCCTCCAACTTTTTCAACCCGTCCAAAAAATACGTTTTCTCAAGGTCTGCAAAATAGGCCTCCGTGGCGGCGATGACCTCGTCATTCGACCCAAACCTGTTCCCGGCGAGTGACTTTTTCAGGTTTGGAAACAAAAAAAAGTCACAGGGGGTCAAATCTGGAGAATACGGTGGATCGGGCAGCAATTCATAGCGCAATTCGACTAATTTGGCTACGGTGACGGCGCAGGTGTGAGCCGGTGCGTTGTCGTGGTGGAACAGCACTTTTTTCTTCGCCAAACGGGGCCGTTTTTTCTTCAATTTGGCGTCGAATCGGCCCAATAAGTCGGCATAGTAGAGCCCCGTGACTGTTTTACCCTTCTCGAGGTAATCGATGTGGATCACACCTTGTGAATCCCAGAAACGGTGGCCATCACCTTTCCGGCCGATAGAACAGTCTTCGCCTTCTTCGGAGCACGTTCGCCGGGTAAAGTCCACTGTTTTGACTGTTCCTTGGTCTCTGGTGAATCCATGTTTCGTCTGCGGTTCCGAAACGACGCAAGAACTCCGCTGGATTGCGCTTAAACAGCGCCAAACACGTCGCCGATGTTGTCTCACGTTTGCTCTTGTTGTCCGGTGTGAGCAAACGCGGCACCCATCGTGCCGATAGCTTCCTCATGCCCAGTTCTTCGTGTAGAATATGATGCGCCGTTCCTTCTGCAATGCCTACAGCCTCAGCTATCTCGCGAACCTTCAAACGGCGGTCTGCCAACACGAGATCGTGGATTTTTTTTACGTTTTCCTCCGTATTAGCCGTTTTCGGGGCACCTGGGCGTGGCTCATCAAAAACCGATGTGCGGCCACGAACAAACTCGTTGAACCAATTCTTGACGGTCGCAATCAAAGGAGAAGAGTCACCGTACACAGCATCCAAGCGATCTTTGGTTTCGCTGCGCGTTTACCCTTCCAAAAACAAGAATCGAATCACCAAACGATATTTCTCTTTTTCCATTTTTGTAAAACTGACCGAGACGCTCGCTTCCAAAGGCTATCAAAACGAAATTAATGGAGGGAATTGATTGAAACTTTGACAGTGGGTTACTAAAAGAATGAGCTGCACGATGTTAAAACTCTTTCGTAATAGCAGCGCCATCAAGCGGTGAGGCTAAGTACTTGTTGAATGACCCTCGTACAATGTTAGAACTTCTGACTATTTAAGACCACTTTTGTTATTACACGTTTCTCGAGATAAATCGTCCAGAAATGTCAGATTTTATGAGAAAATATTCAGAAAACGTCAGAGCTTGCGTTCGACGGATAACCCTTTTATTAGGGGGAATTTTGTCCATTTTGACATACCACTTTCTCTTTACAAGATAAATTTTATTTATACCAATTTAAAGTTTTGTAAGAAAATTTTTAGGTATCTGAAATCGTCGAAAGCCGTACATTTTAAATTTCTAACTTTTTAATCTTTAAATGAAAAATTAAAAAAATATATTTTTTAATTTGTAATCCTTTGCGGGTGGATTAACTGCGGCCCTAGCCATTCAGCTACCTGACAGGTTGTGAATTAACAAATATTCACAAATAGTCAGACTCGTTAGGAATGAGCAGGATTATAAAATATCATCAGAATTTCTGGCTATTTGTGACAATTCCTGACTTTTTTAGTAGGGCACTAATCTTTTTTTCGTAGCATCAATGTTTTCGGAGATATTCGAAATTTAATGTTCACGATATCACATAAAAAATGAAAAAATATTGCGCAACTGGAAAAACGTAAAAAAAACACAAGTTCATTTTTGAAAACATAGGGTCATAGTACATGCATCCGACTACAATTGTAGCCATATTAGAAACCTTGAGCATTTTCGGTTCGTTTGATAAAAGGTTTCAGGAATAGCTAAAAAACGTAAAAAGGACATACTTAAATGTTTGCGATCAATTAATGTCAGCAAAATATTGTTATCTAGTGTTATTTTAAGCTCACAATCGACTGGGATCCAATGGCTATGACGGCTTATTAGTAGCATTGTCGTCCTGCGATCACGTAACCGCACTTTATCAATCTTTTATTTTTTATCTGATTATTTTTCCACAATTTAAATTGAATTTCAATACAAATATTCATGAGAGGTGAAGAATGTCTTAAAATAAATGAGCCTATAGGCATAAGGGGTTAACTGAGAAATTGATATTTCTTTCAAAATTTGTCAATTTGGTTGCTGTTCTTTTCAGAAATAACGAGAACAATACTATTGAATTTCTCGAAAAAAAAATAAATTAAATAAAGTGAAATCATGAGAATTTAAACACTTGAATCCTGTTATTCTATGGCATTTTAAAACGAAAAGAAATTAGTTTAAATAACAGATCATATTTTTCACTTCAGGTGAAGTTTATTTATCGAACTTGAATGTATTGATACATTAATACAAAATTAATTAATTTTGTTCGCAAGATTTGAGTGGAATTTTCGAACATATGTGAGGGTTAGCAATGGTAAGAAGTTAAAAAAGAAAAAAGACATTCGTAATTAGAACAGTCTATGGCTGTTACTGTAAAATCTATTTTAATTAACAAAGGCATAATTTTGTCGGTTTTAACTACAAAGATTTAGATTCGTTCTTAAAACCAAGTAATATTCTTTTACCTTTGGCTCAATATTGTGGAAAATATCTATTATATAACTATTGTTTATTATTTAAACAATTTCAATTTTCGATTGTTCATTCACGGTGCAAAAATCATTGCTTCTTTCGTGATGCCTGCCAGACAACTTTCCGAAGAAGCCCAAGAGGCTATAAACAAAGATTTTAAACGGAGCAGAGATAATAACACCAGAAAATCATCAATGATTAATATGATAGAAGATTTGTTCCATTTCTCGCTGGTATCGGCTGACCCCTATTTAGGCAGATTGAGGGACGTGTTCCTAAAAACCGAGATTATAATTCATAAAAGTAAACGAGATTACGATTACGAATTTCTATATGATAGAAAATTATCGGTTTAAATTTGTCGTCTGGTATAAAATTATTACAAGAAAGCACCCCCCACACAATATTTATAGTTGAATCTACAAAAAACCCAAAATTTACGTATTAAAAACAAAGCCATTCATGTATTCGTGAATTCAAATTGCTTAAATAATAAAAAATAGTTGTATAATGGAGATTTGCTACAATATTGAGTCAAATATGAATTTTTAAATAAAATTTGTTTAAATAATGACTAGGTATTGTTTGATTTTTTTTATATTCTAATTAAACTCCATTTTACACACATTTCCTGTAAAAAATATCAGTTTCAAGTAAGAAAAAGGAGCCCATTCTGCACAAAACACATTTATTAACTAAATTGTTTACAATAATATAAAAATATTGTCTAACCACCTGATACCGCTAGAGGTTATTTCTAGAGATTTGTTTCACTGATTTTGATTATTAAAGCGTCAATAAAATTTTTTTTCATTAAAATTGTGGCATGTAAACTGATTTGCCCAGATACGTTTTTTGCCCCACTGTGTGGAGGAACCCCCAGCTCTACCGCGAGTCGTCAATATATATTTGTCCAGAAACGTTCATTGGCTGCCCTGGCAATGTACCGAATATTCGCTATTTGCCGAGCACTGACTAACCGAATGTTCGGCGAGTGGCGAGCATACAAGTTTTTAATTATTGTTTAATCTTTTGCATGGAACATTTCACGAATTATATTATTTCGTTATGATCAGCTAATGTTTCTAAACTAATTGTTTTTGTTCAAGTCATTAACAAATAAATAATATTTTAATAGAATTTTTCGTTACTTTTGTACGAAGCCAATGCTTTATAAACTATATGAAATTATTACGTTGACCAAAAACCATGGAAAATTCCATAAAATTGATTATTTCGTTATGATGAGTTAATGTTTCTAAATTAATTATTCTTTTGTTAATGTATTAACAAATGTTAATAAATTAAGCTTTTTAAATTAATTGTTCTTTGGCACACATTTTAGTTACTTTTGTTGAAGCCAAGGCTTTATAAATTATACGAAATTATTACGTAACCAACATAAATAGTAATATGTACTTACTTAAAGCAAAAATGTTCGCTGAATACCCCCGAATGTGGGGACGCCCTAAAAAATTTCACTTGCTCGCCTTTATTCGCCAAAGTGCTCGCGTTGAAACCTTGCCTAGTAGCGGAGAGCACGAATACCGAATGTTCGCCTACGCTAATCCCATCCATACTACTCGATATTCGCCGAACATTTGCTCGGTATTCGCCAAATGCCGAATGTGTGTATCGAGCTTTAGAAATAAAAAAACTACTAGCAATAATGATACAGATAAATACACCCGACTCTACGTGGAATCTCGGGGTTATTAATTCCTAGAACTGCTAGCCCACTCTTGCTTGAAGCGGAAAGGAACAGTACGCGGGTACTCATATTTGGAGATTGCGCAATATAATGCATTCTGATTAGAAGCGGTTCAGACGGTCCAGATTTTTGCAGCTGAAAAAGTCGCCTTAGTTTTCAAGTGTCTTTCAAGTGTTTTTGTTGACGTGCGACAATTTTTCAACTAAGAAGCAAGATTTGTATAATGATTTGACACAGAAATCAATTCTTTCTTCGACCGAACATATTCATAAATGTTGAATCACAGACTCTTCTGTATAGCTTACGGTCACATAAATTAGAATAAAATTTAGCCAAAAACCATTTTTTCGAAATCAAAATTTATTTAATTAAAAAAGTCCTCTCTCAATCCTTGACGTTTCGGTACAATGCGTACTTATTTCAAAAGGTTTTAACCTGAATAATTATATTTTTACAATTAGTGATAGAGAAATTACTGATTTTAGATTGAACAAATGTTTTAAGAATACATCAACGGTTGAGATTACTGACGATGTCGCGGACGTTTTAGCTTTAGGTAACAAATTTGGAGTGCCTTTAAATATCAAAAAATTCCTATCAGTTGTTTGGTTGCAAATATTGAAAATTCTGTTAGAAATATTGAAGAAGATTAAAAATTTAATATCGAAAAACTACCCTCAAATAGTCTCAAATCACAATAAGAAAAATAAATTTAAACATTTAGAAAAATCCGTTCACTTAGTTGAAAATTTTCAAAAGAATCGCACAGATTTAATTTTTGTGAAGGCTGATAAAATTAACTTAGCGGTTGCAGCAAATAGAGATGATTATTATAAAACAATTGAAGACATTCTTAAAAAATTATATTTTATACAAGAATATTAAAACTAGTATGGTTCCAACTATCGAAAATAAGTGTAATGGCATAGCTATTCGATGGGAAAATAAAAGATTAATTAATGACAAATGTGCATACCGTTTAAAAATTCACAACAGTGTCGTAGCAAAAGCTTATGTTCTCCCTAAAGTACACAAGCCTAATTTAAGTTGGAGATCATTGTTTCTACTGTTATTTCTCCAACTTACAATTTATCAAAGTATATTTCAAATACTCTGAAGCCAGTTTCTATTAACACTAGTTCGTTTTTTAAAAATATTTGTGCACATAAAAATTGTTGAAAAAATATTCTTATAAGATATTGAAAAAGAGCTTTACAATTATTAGATTTTACACCTATTTTGTACAAATGTTATGTCGATGACATTTGAGCTATTTTTCCAATAGCATACTTTTGTATTTTGTTTTTACTCTACGACATTAATCTGATATTTTTGACTCATTTAAACTTTGATAACTCAGGTAAATTTATACTAAGTTACGTAATCATTTATCATGTTTTTTTTTCTTCCTAATATCAATAATTTAAAAAATATAATTATTCAGGTTAAAACCGTTTGAACCAGGTACGCATTCTACCGAAACGTCAAGGATTGAGAGAGAAGATTTTTAATTAAATAAATTTTGTGTTTGAAAAAACGGGTTTTGGCTCAATTTTATTTTAATTTATTTGGACTATAAGACATAAAGAAGAATCTATGATTCAACATTCATAAAAAACAAGATAATAGAATCAAAAAATGACTCAAATATTTCGCGGAATAGTGAGTTTTACAGCATGACGTCGCGGGCACGATCATGCTGGGGTAGGTAAAAATGTCTGGAAGGTTACCTCAGTGCTTGATATAAGAATGCAGACAACTTTTTTGAATAAAATATTCTAAACGTAAAGGTAAGTTATAAAGGTCTGAATTTTCAAATGTAGAATCTCCTAAACGCAAAAATAACTCATAAATGTCAGAAAACTAATATTTCTAAAGTGAATGTATTTTCTTAGTTCTGTTCCTGTCTTTTGTCGATTTACGACCTTCAAGTGTCACGAAATACAATCAACTACCGGAAAGTTGAGGAAAGAGTACCCGATCTGATACACTGACCTTAAATTTGGGATATTTTCTTTTCTTCATTGACAATGAATGGCCGTCAATCGACAAAAGAATAATAAAAGAATAGAACATGACTGAGAAAACAGATTTTACACTTGAGAAATATTGCTATTCGTTCATTGATGACTCACTTTTACGTTCAGAATATTTTCTCGAAAAAGCTGTCTGCATTCCCATGACGTCATGCTAAAATGCTCCATTCATGCCAACGAGAGCTTCTTGTTCTTCGGTAAAGATATTATCTCTTTTTTTAAGTGGTCAGCCACTGACACGATTCAAGGATCGTGGTGGGTGGTGAAGGAACTGCTTAATTTGTAAATAAGCATGTAAGGGTACCGGAAATAGGGATCTTGGAAATAGATGATCTGGGAAATAGTAGGAAGCTTCTTGTATGTTTTAAATGGAAAATTTAAAGTAAATTTGAATTCAAAGGCAGATTTTAATCAGTATATTTATTGAAAAATATATCTTGATTCTGATTTATTTACATGAAATTAGAAAAATTAAAATAGGGTAAGTGTTGCAATTGTTGTAAACAGAAAATTAGGACGACTTTTGAAGATAAAAAAAAGTGTGAAATTCGTAACCCATGAATTTGCGAAGAAATATTTCGTATTCAATTAATATAATTTAGTCCTTAAACCTTGAAATGAAATCAGATTTACGTGAAAAATGCGAATAAAATAAATGTATCAAGTGGGTATTACTGGGGGTTTATATGAATTATTGCGCACCAATTACTGCGGTGACCCAATTACTGCACTTGTGATACTGCGATTTTATTTTACGTGAAGTTACAAATAATTTAGAAAATTTAAACCTTGTAATTCATGTCAGAGTCTCATTTTTGAGATTTTCTGATATTACTTATACGCTTTCAAGTAATTGAGGTTTCGTTGACTAAATCGTACTCTTCTTCGTTATTTAGTACGGTTGCAGTCCCAGGCTTCTCGTCTGCATATTTATTGTATTTTTTGCTCTTATAGTGGGCTCAGGGACTTTGTATTTCCTGGATACTTCAGCAACCGATTGCCCTCCCTTAGCCCCCTTTAATGCAAGCAACACATATTCTTTTAAATAGTGAAGTCTTACAATCTTCTTTTTCCCGGTACCTCGCAGAACAACAACACGGGTGTGTGCAAAAAAGATCTACAATCACAAAACTTGTTTGTTTTTCCAATTTGTAAATGAGGCTTTACAGAATAACTATCAAGCAGATGTCATTTATACGGTTTTCTAAAAGGCTTTCGACAGGATAGATCATAAAATTCTGAAATGGAAAATATTGAAATACCTGACAACATAACGCCCCTACTATTAAATTATTTATCAAACAGGAAAAATCAGGTAAAATATAGAGGATATGCATCTTATATTTATTCCTCCATGTCTGGCGTGCCCCAAGAATCAACATTAGGTTCACCTCTGTTTGACATTTATGTTAATGACGTAGGAGATAACAAATATTCTCATTTCCTCAAATATGCAGATGATTTTAAAATCTTTAGGATTATAAAGCATACTCTACACGTGATTCACTCTTCTACACGTATTCACTACACGTGACCTGGGGCTAATTTTCGACCCTAAATTATTATTTTCCGGTCAAATTCAGGCAATGGTCTCAACAGCTTCAAGGACTCTAGGTTTTATCATTAGGTCGACAAAATACTTTCAAAACACCTACACCATTACACTTTTGTATAATGCTATGGTCCGATCTAGATTAGAATATGCGTCACATATATGGAATCCTATCCACGCAAATTACTCAGACCAAATAGAGGATATCTAAAAAAGATTCATGAAGTACCTTGTCTACAAAACGGAAGGTTTCTATCCATCACGCGGCTCTGATTATTTAAATATTTGTGAGAAATTTGATTTTCTCAAATTGTCTGAACGTCTATTTGCATCTTGTCTCTGTATGTTCAAGATCGTAGCCTCAGAAGTCCACGTACACTGTATCCTCCAACAAATATTATTCCATGTACCCAGAACAGCGTCGCGTAACTACGTCCCCTTCACAGTACCGATTCCTAAACTTGTTGTTGGCCAGCGTGCACCTATTTATACTATGTGTACTAACATCAATAATATTTTTAATTGTAGTACGGTTGACATCGACCTCCCTACGTTACCAAAAACAAAACTTGTAAGAATTGTCAATGAATACATAAGTCATACTAGACATACGTGAAACATACTCGATACAGAATTAAGACAAAACATTGTTAGGCGACGACCATTTATTTTAAATCCTCGCTATAAAAACCAAAATGCATTGAATTTTATGACACCATTTTTTGTTATTGGACTATAGATTAATTTTATTTCTCTTATCGAACATGATCTCTTTAATTTTTATTTTTATTGAACTGTTCTTCTTTTTTAGTTCTAAGTCTAGTCATAGTCCTATATATAACGATATCATTGTTAAGTCATTCTCCGTTTTCACTATGTTATAAGAATTACAAGTCCAATTATCCATTATCATGTTACCCACTAATGGTCCTAACCAGACCGCAGGGAAAGCGAATGTAAATAAATAAATAAATAAACTTACAGTACCACATCGTAACGCCGTTCCAGCGCACTTACGTAACAGTGTGACTAAATTGTTATAGTTCATGCATGTAACCAAATTACAGAACAAATGTTAGAATCAGTTTCTATAAAATTTACGTCACACTCTTACAGTATGGTTACAGGTTTTTTGTTATGGAACGGGTACATCTACATTCGGTAACAGTGTTACTCAACATTGTGACCTTCCAGTTATAGAGTCAGTATGTCACTGAACCATAACGTTTGCTATATCATCAGATATGACAATGTTACCCCTTTGTTACTTAACAGTTACATAACATGTTTGCTGGGTAGGAATTAGTCTCGATTTTATCAGTGCTAGATTCCCTCGGCTTTTTTCCTATAATAATAAAGATTTTATCTTCAAAATCTGGGAAATGATAACGAACATGATAACGGACGTCCCGCGAACTTTTTTGTGGGTTAATTAAAAAAAAATTTAATTTGGCTAAATTGATGTGTGTGTGTGTATTTCGAAGTTGTGTATTACAATACTCTCCTATAATTATTCTTAAGTGTTACCGACAGCATCGGTACGACAGAGGCCTACATTATCGGAATGACAGAAAGCTGAAAAATGATCCTAGCCTTAAAATAGTGCACATGCACGAAGTACACGCATAACACTTTTATTTAACACAATCATTTTTGTTTGTTCTTATACCTCAAAAAAGAGTCTGGGGACATCCGTTACGATATTTTATAGCATCTTCGAATTCAGTTTCAAAAAATTTTCATTTTTGTGGAAAAAAAATCCGGGAGCACTGTTCCCGATTGACCACATGAAGAAGCATCACATGTCCTTAAGTGTGAACCAAATTCAAAACCTGAATTATGCAAAATTTTGAAAATAATTATTCTCCTTTTTAAAAAAAACGTTACCTGCACATTCTTCTTTCTTCTTGTCTTAACTAGTAATTTAGACCTCTTAAAAAACAGACTAAAAATAATATAAGAGGAATCACGGATACAAAAATGATCAAATTACTAAAAAGTAACATGTTCCGATCCCAGTGAAGGTCAAAATCTTTCAACTTCCATCAGCAAAACGTTTTTCGAGATTAAGTTGCCCGCTTCCACAATCAACATTTTCTTATCTTTTACCCGTGATAAAAAATAATTTCAGCGGCCAAAAAATTAATACCTAATTGATCCATAATTCCCCGGATCGATCCGTATATACTCTGCTTGCCAATAAAAACTGAGAAAGCCCAATTTTGTATTTCATTCAACGTTAGATGAAACTTTACTTGCTGTTTTTAGAATACTTGTCAGGTAGTGAAAGAAACCATGTATTCACCTTTTTGTAAATCCTTGGCAAAATTCAGTCCATGTGGCATTCGCAATATTCCGACTTTTTAGTTCTGATTTCAAAAAGACTAAACTGGTTTTTAGACCTATCATGGTAGTGTAAATCTGCACTCGTTCCTGTAGCAAAATGCTGTCATCAATAAGCTTCATGATAAAAGCTATTTCTCCACCTTCAACTACTAACTCAGATTTGTTTCCAGTTGGGGCATTTCGTGGAGGAAGACGTTTGGGTGTCTTTTCTGAATCACCCTCGGCTTTGAAGAAAGGAGGATTACACATCACAAAAGAGTAGTTTTCTTTTTCGTCCAATAATTCGGCGAGGATTGTTTCTTTAAGCACAGAAACCACTGTAAAAAATACAAATTTTTGAATAATTATTAAATTTATAAATGGTCCATAACTCCGCTGGGATATATCGAGAATCGAAAGGTTTTTGCACATAACTAGATAACTAACATTTCACGCGAAATGGTTTTATTGCTAGGGGACCCCGAAGGATTATTATGTTCTAAAAACGAATCTGTTGACTAAATTTGTCCTATACGTCAGTATTTCTAGATATCCTAACCTAAAAGGCGTACTAAAAGATGGCGTAAGAAGCTTTGAAAAAAACTCGCCTTGTATTATAGTGTTTTAAATAGTAATATTAATATCTTTGCTACCAAGAGAATCACGATAAATGAACACTATTTCAAAAATTAACTCCAACACTAGTATTCTAACTTTATTTTTTAAACTTGACAAACAAATTAAATTATTAAGTTTACGATGTATTGGAATTGGAATCCAATTTTAATGCAAAATAGCGTATATCTCAAGGGGGAACATTAGGAAGAAGGCGTGGTTTTATATTGACAGGGGTTCCTTACTCATGAATGACAATATAGCAAATCGTATAAAAACTAAAGTTACCATTTATTTAAATAAATTCTTACGATTGGTGGAGCTTATACCGATCAAAAATGATAGATCGAAATTCAACCACTTCCACAACGTCGCGTGGACAGAAGTAGAGCTAAAGCAAGGTCGTACGATGAAAAACGATACATACATTTTTGATTTTAATATTTAAATTCCAGTTGTTGTTTGCCTTAATTTTATTAAATATAAACCATTGTTCATACTCTTCGAAAGCGTCGTTCGAAAATTTACTAATTAACGGGCTCACTTATAACAATTAAAGGGCCGAATACAATAATCACCTTAGCGCTTGAACATGCGAAGAAGTATTGTCCGCCGAGCAAATTTTGAAAATTGTTGAAATTGTAGCGTTGACAGCAAATACTTGTAGACAATTTTTATGCGCATCTTTTTTGTATGGAAACCAAATTCTAAAGACTTTTTGTTTGTAAGTTATTTAGTGAAAACAGAATTTTTCAATCAAAAAATTCAGTATGTTTTTGCATTTGTTAGAACATAAGCTATGAGGGCCTAAATAATCACTCGGGGTCTATGATTTATTAAAGGTCTCATGTATTTTGGATTAGTTCGTTAAAATATTACACTTAGCACTTTCTTATAGTTTTTTGACGTTCCGTTTCTCGAACAACAACTACTATCGGCGAGAAAAGGGTAGACATCTGCATTTGAATCATATCGACTCAGCCAAACAAAATGCCAACGCGTTAAAAAAATATTCATATGAAAGCTAAAATTGTTCTATGTAAATGAGCTTGAAGACGTTTATGTAACATTTTTTTTGTGCTTCGCAGACTGAAATATGTAAAAAGGTAAGGATTTTCGGGTACATTTAAGAACAGTCACAAGTGTAGAGCATTATTTCTTGTACAAGGGGCAATCGGAAAAATTTGAAAAAATTCATGAGTATGAGGAAAACTGTTGTGAACAAATTGTAGTTGAGAAATTTGAGAAATAACAAAAATTGTTGCTTAGAAGTACAAAAATGTACAACTATATTATCTTCAGTTCTAATAAAGATGATAAAGCGATTCATACTGCAAGCTGTAACGGATAGGTTCTGTAATTATTTTCAATCACCCAGAAGGATGTGATAGTCTTCTTTTTTGTGAAAATCGCGATGTCTTTAGATATTTTTTTTTGGTTGGAAAACAAGTGCCAGAAACCAGCCTGGACCCTTTTTTTGCTGCCGAGGATGTGCCAGGTGCCACCCAAGGATTCAGAACCACGGGTCGATGAAAGGCATGAGCCTTACAGAATCTACCCCTTGTATATGAAATGTGCTTTAAACTTCACTGTTCTTAAATGAGCCCGAAAATCCTTACTTTTTTTACATTTTTCAGTTTGCAAAGCACACATTTTTTTACATAAACGTGTTCAAGCTCATTTACGTAGAACACTTCTAGCTTTCATATGACTATTTTTTTTATTGCGCTAGCATTTCTTTTGGCTGAGTTGTTAAGCTTCAAAGGCAGATGCCTACCATTTTCTCGCCGATAGAGTGCACTATAATGACCTTGAATAAATTAAAGTGTATAAAATAAGCGATGATAACAATATATAACATTCAGCCAACCTATAATTTCTGGCCCTCGAGAATATTTATTACATCACTTCACTAATTGCACTAGATTGTTCTGCGTCGTTGCTTTCCAGGTTTATATCTTGAGGGTTTGATTCGTGATTGACGTAGTCTGCATCTCTACCGTCGTCTATAAACTCGTCTCCGAACGCTTTATTGGCTAACATCAGATGTATTGGCGTATCTTCGCCCGGATTTATCAACTATAAGATCAGCAATGCCGTAGGTTTTGCTATGTAATACTTTGTGAATCACTAGAGATCCACGTTTAGGAACTGACACTCAGACGGGTTAACCGTAAATCCTGCTGCGTTAAGCGCCTCTAAAGCGAATATGAGTCGTTCTCTCAATTCCGTACAATTTGGACCAGCTACGACTATATCGTCGAAATAAAATAATACTACATGTTTTTAAAGTGGTCCCAATACCCTCTGAATCAGTTTTCTGAAGTAAAGCGGCGCATTTATGAGTCCAAAGACCATGCGGGAGAATTCGCCGATCTCTTCGGATGTTATGAATGTCGTCTTTTCATGACTTTCAGCTGATGCTGGTACTTATAGGTAACAATGTAAGAAAACTATGCCGATGAACAGTTTGCGTCCACTCAATAAGCTAAGGATATCATCTTGGTTGGATAAAGAAAAACTCATCCGTTCTGACTGAGAATTCAATCTTCTTAAGTCTATAACTAGTCGATCTTCACCGTTTTACTTCTTCGCAAGGAAAACAGAACTGGGGTAGGAAGAATTAGTAGCTAATACCATTCAGTTTCTTCTGAACTCGCCTAGAATTTTGCGCACTTTAAGACGTTCGTCGTTGCTAGAAGTGTACGCATTTTGTTGCACTAGTTTCCTTTCGGAATATCTGTTATTTCCATCTCCATTAGGTCAATACATCCAACTTGTAAATTTCTTTAGAAATCGTCGTTCTATGCATACTTAAGATTCCAATAAGGACAGTTACTATCGGTTCTGGTTGATCATCGTCCAAGTCTAGTTCTTTTCTGGTAACCAGTTTTCTCCCTGGTGTATTTATATTATTGATTTCTTTTAGTTCACATAGTTCTATTGTTCTTGTAAATATAAGCTCTTTGGAATTGAAGTTTATAACATGAAGAATATGCTTATCATCATCTCGTACGGTTGACATAAAATGGATCGAGTTGGCAGGAATCTTACTACCTTCCGTTAAGTTGATTTCCAGATTCTTCTCTCCGATGTTCATTTTGATGTAAGGCGCATCCTCTCGTTCTTCAAATACAAGTTCGTCGCCTCGCTTATAGTAGTTGATGTGAGGTAGTTCAGTGTAGGTCTGGAACCACACACACAGGAACGTCTTCCGCTTGACCTCCAGCGACGATTATTCGAGCAACAAATTCTCTGACCGGATAGACCTTGAAGTGATCCGGTCCAAGACCTTTTAGCGAAGTTTTTTGTGTCAATTTCGTTTTTACTTCCTACTTGTTCATTGTTTATTGCCTTGAAAATAGTGCAGATGATTTCCTTAGAAGCATCAGGACAATCCTCTAAAATATATTCAAAATTCTGGCAGATATAGCACTTAAACTCGCCTTTAGCATTCCAAAGGGGTGGTCGTTTAACTGGGTTTGTATCGCTTGTAGTCCTCCAGGATATATTCGCTTTGTCTTCCCAACTTCACTCGTGGCTTCTCTCTTAGTTCTGTGATCCCATCATCCAGTTTACTTTTTGCTATCTCTGTAGCGTATCGAATTCTCTAGTTTAGTTTTTCGCGTATTCATTCCTTTTTTTGTAGAGCATGGAGCAAATCGCCTAGATAGGTGTGTGCCTTGACGGACATGGATGCACACAAATCTCTAGACCATAAACTTATTCAAATTTGTTTCTTGGCTTCTTCTTCACTCAAGCCTAAGATTTTACCTAAGCGAGCTTTTTCATGAAAATAAGCCGAGAGCGACTCTCCTTTTTTTTTGCGTTCTATCCTTCATTCGGTTCCATTTGGCCACTAGATTGTCAGATTAGATAGACCTGGCATTATATAGAAGGAGTGTGAGAACGATTTTTCTTTTGTTTCTTTAATTGAAGATTCCCTTGTCACTTTTTATAAAATCCTCTCCAGCGCTTTATCTCTTCTGTGATTATCCTCTAAAATCAGCATCATCATTCGTTCCATCAGTTTTTTTCCACACATATCGTTCTATTGATAAGATTATCAATCTTCCATTAAATTTCGCAGACTCATTTTATTTTCAAGGACGAAGGGGTGAAAGATATACGTTTTGCACAATATTTTTATGGAAAGAAAATCTTGTTTTGTTTTAATGTGATCACACACACACGCGCGCGCATTCGCACAAACGCTACATACACATATACGCTATTCCCCAGTGGGCAAGTCCATAGGTCAACTTTAGGGACTTGTGTGCCTATTGGGCCTTCATGACTCACCTCTCGCATCGAGACCGCCATAGATGTCGAAAGATAAAATTAACCACTTACTGTTACTTGTGCCCTTATTTATGTCACTTTTGGATCGATATTTCGTAATAAACAATGATAGGAAACGCTCAAAGTTGATCAAAAAATGGTTGAATCGAAAACACAAAAACGTGGCACATGGAATCGAATCTCAGACGAAATATTTCACAGTCCCATTTTCCATTTGAAGAGGTTATGTCCTACTTCTGATCTGTTAGAACATAAACTATGAAGGCCCAAATAAATACACTGGGTTCATTATTGATCAAAGATCTCACGTATTTTTTATTAATTTGTTGAAATATTCACTGAGAACTTTGTTCGAATATAGTGTTTCGAACCACAGTGGAAAAAAATCGCGATAAGCTGGCTAAAAATATACGATGTTCATAGAATTGGCCAAATTACGTTACTCGCGGGTTACTTCTACATTTTTTGGGTCACTGATTACGAATCCGATGCCAAAAACTTAAAAAACAAAAAGGCGGATCCAGTATGGGATAACAGTGAATGATAAGTTATCGTATAGACAATTTGCCATAACAAACCATGTAAAACCTATAAAATAATTGAACAATTTGGCGCGAATCAAAAATTTTTAAAATAAAATAAAACTTACGTATTTTTTTATGGAAAACCTAAATCTGCAAGAAAAATTAAACACACCCATTTGAATTTTTTAATTTATTTCTCCCGCCCCCTCAGGAATGGGGTGTGGGGTAAGTTGTTGCTGGGTCGCTTGTCCCTCTCGAAAATAAAAAGTTTTTGCTCTAGACGTTATTTTTGTGAGATGCGTATTTCTTGAGACATTTAGATGTATCAAGATAAAAGAGACACTCTGTATATAATTTAATTTAATTGAAACCGCGTCTGCAAGTCTCTGCAGCTAATTTCCATAAATTTTGTAAGTAAAAGCACACCGAATATATTAGTAGTGAAAGTAAGACCAGATCTTTTAAGACTTCTTTCTTCGCTCTATGTATTGGATGACATCGGATTCGTAATCAGTGACCCAAAAATGTAAAAGTACCCGCGTGTAACAGAATTTGGCCAATTTTATTAACATTTTATACATTTGGCCAGCTTTCCGCGATTATGTCCCACTTTGTGACGTTCCGTCTTTCGAACAACTAGTCATACTAGTCATTATGTACGGCATACTGAACTCGACTCTGATCGCGTAAACATAGCGCGGCGGCTTGACGTACCTTGGCGTACGACAAGCGCAACACACAGTACATAATGTTCAAATCAACTTTTTTCCCGTTATGAAAAAAGATCTAAAACTTGTTCGAAAAACTTCTTTGATCCCTAAGGAACATTTTTCTCACTGGAAGTTGTGAAAATTTGAAACTTCCTCACTCAACTGTTTCATTTGTATATAAGCATCCAAGATTTCAAAGAAAATAATTTTTAAGGGGGTAGTATAATTCAAGGACCTTTTGTTCAATAATTTTTTTGCATATATTTTAAATAGACATTCGGAATTATTTATTATATTGTAGGGCCTAAATTTAACTAGCGAAAAAAAGGTCATTTTTTATTATTTGGCAGAGATACGGGCGATGTGAAGAAGCCATGTGAAAAAACGATCGCCATGCTATCTCAAATTCGGATCATCTGAAATACAAAAACACAATTGGTTCTTAAAGAGTCCATAAGTGGCTATCCTATGAGCCTCAATCATTAATAAATATTAATAAATAAACAAATAGTGAATTTTAAAAAAAGTTTCGTTTGTTTCCGTTTTTTCAACATTTACTGTGTCAAACTGTTATTAAATGTTAATGGAAAATCAAGACGAGTGTCATACGATAGCCAAGTCTTTTAAAAAAATTTTTAAAAAAGTTGGACGAAATCGGTCCAGTAGATCGGCTGGAATCGTGGCGACCACCCCAAAAAAGTGCATTTAAAGTTTAAAGTACAAAAAATGGTGCGTTGCGACCGATCGAGGCCTTGCGGAGTAATTCGTTTTTCGGTCACTTCCGATACGCCCGGAGGTAAGAGAAGGTTTCTACCTTATTTCTAAGGGTATATGGTGACTTAAATTTAAAAAAAAGATTTTTTGAAAATTTGAGCATGTACTAACCCATTAAATTCACTACACGGCCCTGAAATGTTTTTTAAACTTTGTAAAGGCTCTAAAAGTCGGAGGTATCCGAAGTCTGAGAATATGGATGTTCCATAGAGGCCCCCGCAGGGCACCCAGCTCATTTGCCCTCACGGATGAACGATAAAATTTAAAGTCCAAAGGGTAAATATTTTTTGGACACCACAAATTTTAAGGTTTCATGATTTCACACTTACAAACAGTGAATTTCTGACAATAATTCGATGACACTTTTTTGAAATTCGAACTCTGACAATAGGTTGCCCTCAAGGATCAACGATTCCAATTTCTAAGTCGGAAGGGTGAATATTTTGTATCTTAAAAATAGACATAAAAAATACGTTTAAAAATATGGTTCATGCGTTCTAAAAATTTAAAGAAAATGAATTCAACTGTCTCGAAAACCACTTTTTTCCTGCTTTTTTTAAAAGAAAAGAATTGTAAGTTCCATCTTTATGAAAAATTTTATATGTTCAGAAAAATGTAAATTTTATGTCAATCTTAAACATTGTAAAATAGTATAAAACACCTAAAGACCAAACCTTACACGAAAGTTTAGAAAATGTTATTATTAAGAAATGGTCAAAATACACGATCAAATTTATGAGTTGCGTCGTTAAAAAATTTAAATCTTCACAAAAAATTACATTTCCTGTCATTGTAAAAATTTGTAAAGTAGTCTACAACGGGAAAACGAAATATTATGCGAAGAAAAATTGTAATCGGTTTAAATTATTTATTTAATAATTATTTTATTGATATTCCTGTTAACAGTGCGTGTATTTTCCATTTACATAACGTCGGACAATAATAAAATAATTGGAAAAAGAGAGCTTAAGATTTGGTACTTTAACTTTTCTGAACTGTAGCTTATGAGGATGGCTGTTTCAGAGAGTTTCAACTTGTCGGTTTAGCGCAGTAGTCAGCACTTCTAACTGTTAGGGGATAGATTTATGTATAGTTATGTACGTTCGAAACCCCGTAGCGTTAGAAATTTTATTTGTAATATGGTGAAAAGGTAATGTATGTATTCACTCTAAACAGGACTATTAATATCTGCATACAAAATACTCGCAATCAATTAATATTTGTTTTATAGATACCTTTTTGTCATATGTTTAGAGTATAGTAGTACGGTACTAGATAGCACTGACACCCATGGTGAATTTTCTATTGGAATAGTACTATGCCAGTAGCGAAATCCAGTGCTGGCCTAACACTGACAGCCAAAATAGTGTTATCATCCCAGATATATATGCCAGTACAGGTGCCAGCACTGACAAAAAAGAAACCAAAAGGGCTTTTATGATAGCAACCATGAGGGATCCATGAAGGTAGCCCATGTTGGTCCCATACGAATTAGCATGATGTTTCCATGAGAGACCCCGCCTGGATTGCCCTCATGGATTCCAGCAGGCTTCAGGGCAATCCATGCGGGCCCCCCAACGGGAGCCCCTTCCATTTTCCCACACGGGTCAAGCAAAGATCTGGCGAATTGAACGCAAAAAGTTATTGATTTTCTTTTCGTTGAAAAAATCCGTTTTCATTGAATAACTAAAAGACGAAACAACCTTTGAATATGGTTGCAATACAAAAACGATGTGCAATAAAATTCTCTACAATTATTGACTGTCAACACTAAAATTTAAACAGTTTTCAAAATTTTCTCTGCGGACAATACTTCTCCACGTGTTCGAGCGCTAGGGTGGTTATTTCATCGGGCCCTTCAATTAAAAATCTTGCACCGTGATTAAAAATTTGGAGCACAGACGATACACACCTGAGCTATAGAGTAACCACGCATATAGCTGGTATAAACAGTATGGTTTTTTCATTCTAATCGCAACAAATTCAGATGAAATAGATGTCTTGTAGAAAATCCAGGCGATTTTTGGTCAATATAGATAAGATATACACACACACCCACACACACACACACATCAAGCAAGATATACATATACATATCATAAATACATAATATATACATATCTGCAAACGATTGCAAGTTAGGATTTTGAGATGTCAGGTTGGAAGCAGCGTCTTATAGTGGAACTGGCAGAAGAGATTAAATGGTAAAGTTAAGGTTTTAGTAGGAATAGAGAATTAGCTGAGTCTCTCCGGCGTCTCATCATGGAAGATCGTGTAGCCTTAGCGATATATCAGGCAATATAATTCATGATTTTATGAATTACTTTTAACTAAAATTTTACCATGAAATGTATTTTGTGGATTGTTAATTATAACATTTCAAAATATAGCAGAAAATATCAATTTTTTCAATTTTTAGTTGGGATATCTCGGAATCCTAACATATATGACAAGTATGAACCAAAGATTCGTTTTTAAGACATCAAAATCCTTTGAAGTAACCCAATCCAGTTTTCGAATGCAAAAAAAGTTAATTTTTGTCGGCTGGTGTTATCGTTTATTAAAGTAAAATCTTATTTTGATGGATATTTCAGCAAAAAATCGTCTCATATAATTTTTATCTAACAGTTCTAGCAAAAGATTCCGTTTTACCATCCGCATGCCAGAAATCTATTGTATTGTTACATGTTATCAACCAAATCTTCGAATATGATTTACATCCTTAACACAAGGTAGAAGTTTTGAAAATAAGACTTTAAATAAAATATTCTGTGAACAAAGAATTGAGCCCAAGACCTTTCGGTTGCCGGATGACTAGCCTTTTCCCACAAAAACCCACAGAAACTTAATAGTTTAACTATGCAAAACTAATCCACACTGTCCAGAAAATAACATTAACAAAAATCTGAAATACAGAAAAAAATAAACAAAAAATAGTAGACATCGAAAAAGTGTATTCCCACGAGTGTTTAGAAAAAGAAAAAATTGTATCGGAATCAAGGGTAAAAAACGCTTTTTGGAGATAAGTATCTGATATCATATATGTGATTTAGATTGTACGGATAATTTAATTCGATTCGACTTAGAAGCCGAACTCACTAATGTAAGGTTTTTTTTTGACAGGAACGCATTGACTGACTTCGCAAATCGTTATTCTTTACTTTATTCTTCGTTTTGTTGAGAAGAAACAATAAGAGGTATTGGATTGTAAGCATGTATTTAATTATATCCAGCTCTGTGACACAAATTTTGTAGTAGACTTTCTCTAAAGTAGAAATATTATAAATATTATATGTTTTTAAAATACTCCATTTGGTGCGCATTCAATTGCAAATAATTCATAAAAACTGTATGAATCATGAGAGTGTAATGCCGTCGTCTAAATTTTCGATCTCTAGTTTTTAACGGATCTTCACGTTTCAACATTCGCAGTCCGAAAATAATAAAATTTTGTCGCGATCTGTACATGTACTTTATATCTGTCTGTATGTATATCTATTAGGTTGCCTGAATGTTGTCATCGCACTAACTTTTGAAAGGTTAATACAATCAATTCAGCCTTAAATATACTTTTTTAGGGTCCCAAAATGAAGAATTTCGTCAACCAGATATTTAAGACAAAAATTAACAAATGCAGAGAATTTTCAAAGGACCCCGCACGAAAAATATAGCCAATTAAGGCAAGATATGAGCATGAATGAGTCAATATCCAGCCAATGACGGCAAGACATGAGCAGAATGTTGTCAATATCTAGTCGATGAAGGCAAGATATGACCAAGAGTTCCGAGTTCGGATTCTACGTTGAAATTTCAATTAGAAACAAACAGAGTAATTGCACTACTTCTTTTTGAAGCGTTCAAAATTTGAAAAAATGTCATTAATTTTTGCTGAAGGTGACTTCAAGCGCATCCATAATAGCTCAAGTAGTATGTTATGCGAGAAGTTTAAAAATAAAATTCAAAATTGGCAAATAAATGTAAATAAATAGATGTAATAATTTATGTGTCTAATTCTACACGAATTTAATACCTTCTCCGATAAGAATAATATAAAAAATGAGAATTTAAACAAATTCTTTCATTTTCATCCTGACATCTCGTCTCGTAACCTCAAAAACACTGCTTGACTGCTCTCACTTGCATCGAAGCGTTGTTGTCTGAGATTTCCACTGCGTGGCGCTAGCATCCAGATAAAATTATTTAAGATTCCGACGGAACGCTTATTCACTGCTACTAAAAGAAAATGCAATTAGAGCCGCCCTCGGCCCATGTAAATGACAGGTATTTTATTTTTAAAGTTTTTAACGCTGCAAGGGTTAGTCCATATCAAGCCAATGAAGACAAGACATGACAAGGTTGTTGTCAATATCTAGCTAATGAAAGCAAGACATCAGCAGGACTTAGCCAATATCCAACCAATGATGGAAAGCATGAGCAGGACTTAGTCAACATCCAGTCAATGAAGGCAAGACATGAGCAGGATGTTGTCAATATCTAGCTAATGAAGGCAAGATATGAGCAAGAGTTAGTCAATATCCAGTCAATGAAGGCAAGACATGAGCAAGACTCAGTCAATATCCAGACAATGAAGGTAAGATATGACCAGGATGTTGTAAATATCTAGCCAATGAAAGCAAGATATCAGCAGGAATTAGTCAATATCCAGCCAATAAATGAGCAGGACTTAGTCAATATCCAGCAAATGAAGGGAAGTTATAAGCAGGGCTTGGTCAATATCCAGTCAATGAAGGCAAGACATGAGCAGGACTTAGTCAACATCCAGTCAATGAAGGCAAGACATGAGCAGGAAGTTGTCAATATCTAGCTTATGAAGGAAAGATATGATCAAGAGTTAATTAATAGCAAAGCAACGAATGCAAGACATGAGCAAGACTTAGTCAGTATCCAGACAATGAAGGCAATACATGATCAGGATTTTGTAAATATCTAGGCAATGAAAGCAAGACTTCAGCAGGAATTATTCAATATCCAGCCAATGAAGGCAATAAGTGAGGAAGACTTAGTCAATATCCAGACAATGAAGACAAGAAATGAACAGAACCTAGTAAATATCCAGCCAATGAAGGGAAGTTATAAGCAGGGCTTGGTCAATATCCAGTCAATGAAGGCAAGACATGAGCAGGATGCTGTCATTATCTAGCCAATGTAGGCAAGACATGAGCAAGAGTCAGTCAATATCTAGCCAATGGAGGCAAGACATAAGCAGGGTGTTGTAAATATCTAGCCAATAAAGACAAGAAATAAGCAGGATGATGTCATTATCTAGCCAATGAAGTTAGGATACCGTCGTCCATATCATTGTCACCGTTCGGTCTATAGGCAATCCAGAGTTGAAGCTTAGACGCGTTACGAAATCGAGAAAAAACTCTGATTTTTATCAATCCGGGTTGTTATACTCGATTACCCCCTCGTAGCATCTTAACCCATCTGCTGCTGGCCGTACCGTATGGTACCAAGCGTTTTATCTATTTTAAATTATTTGAATCCTTTAAGTTTTAATTACTAAGTTAAATTGTTAGATATTTAAGTGATTATTTAATATAGTAAATTAGCTAATTAGATGAAGTAACTTGATGTAATATAGTTGAAACATTGAAAAGAAATTAAAAATCCGCGACAGAAAAAAAATTCTGCAGCTGATGGGTTAATGTGGAATTCTTTGTCACTATCTCTTTGCAGTTTGTCTTGCAAGTAAGAAGGTGCAACTTTAACTCGATGAACCCCAACTGTGAGTTTTTTAAATAATTCAAGAGTCAGGACAGGGAAATCTAACAATTGGCCCACATCCAATTGAACCCATCGTTGGGCGTTTCTTTTATTTAGGTTTTGTGCCGCAACCAGTGCTTGTAAGACATTCGGTTCCTTAGATTTCTCCAGTAATTCATTGGCCATTTCAGCATAAGCTTCTTCCATGGCAATTAAAGGATAGAATCTGTTAATGATAGCTCCATCTATCCGACAAAAATGTACTACTTGCTGAAAGAATATTAAAATTGATTTGATGTGTCCGTCCCTAGCTTCGACGATCCACCTACATTTTGTCACTCGTCGAGATTCGTTAGAATCTTCTGGCTTGCTGGCATATCCCCTATTAACACTGACAATATCGTCTTATTGGAACCATCTGTTCATTCTGTCAGCGACTCTTACGAATTCATATTGTAACATAGCAGCATCATTATTACGGATGTCAGAAAAGTATGGCCGTAATAATGGTCCTGCTATAATACAACATGAATTCGTAAAAGACGCTGCCGGAATGAACAGTTGGTTCCAAGAAGACGATTCTGCTCATGTTTGGCTATATGTGACGTGTGCCGAAGAAAGGGGGCTTACTCTAAAAAAATCACAATCGAGGTTTTTACACCTTTCGATAGTTCTTAGGTTATTCTTTTTAATGAAATTATAAAAAAACTCCCGAGTGTTATTATTGCTAATAATTGAGTTTTTAGAGACCCGAGAAATCGGACTTTAGCTCGAGAGCTCGAAAAACCGGTGAAACACGTCCCACCACTCACCCCTCCTTCTCCGCGTCTCATCTACATCCCGTCCGTGAGCCGCGTCAACGACGTCGCTATATGCATGAGAATGTAGTGGTAAGTGGATAGAGAGGATTTTGTGAGTCTTGCCTCTATACTAAAAGTCGCTTCCATCGCGAAAAATCTCACTTTTCAGAGTAAGCCCCCTTTCTTCGGCACACGTCACATATATTGATTTCCTGTCCATATATTGTTTTTATTGGCCGAATATTAGTAACAAATGGCAAGTTTACCATGAAATACCTTGAAAAATGACCGGTGTCTAGAGGTCATGACTTCCTTTCCATTTCCTCTTCAGAGCGCAATGACTTACATAGGGAACAGTTTTTTCTCTGAACTGCAGTTTTCAAGATATTGAGCTACATTTGTTACAATAGCTCAATATTTAACCCGCTGTAACTCAAAACCAACATATTTTTGGACTTTGTGCCCATTCACACTTTTTATCGAGACGATGAGAACTTCAATTTTACGAAGTTTAATCAAAATCGCCTGGGAGCCATTTTATGCACATTTTATGCACATTTTTGCGGTGTTCCTTAAAAAATTAAGAGTTTTAGAAATGTTTGTCAAACTTTCCTGTGTACGACCAAAAGACTTGTAAATTATCATCATAAGATTTTTAATTTTGATGAACATTCTGAAAGTTATGTGCTTTTTAACACTTTAAGGGCCGATTCCACCAATTGTGATTAAATTTTAATCATTGACTGACTTAGTTTAATCAGCAAATTGCGTTCCACCAACTGTTAAAACATGATTAAAGAAGTCTAATAGTCAATTAACTGAACCGGCGATTTTTGACTGGTTAGCGAGTTAATCAGCGATTAACAGGAGTCAAAATAACCTCAAAGTTGAAGTTCAAGTATAGTGTGAAATATTGATCGAATTTAGTACTGGAAATTTATCTTGTCATCTCAAATAGAATCATAAGATTAAAGAAAAAAACAACACACATAGACTAGAAAAGCAAAGGAGCCTATTGCGTTTTGCGAATCCAATACAAGAGGAACAAATGAGAAGGATGCAAAATGGCTCTTTCACGTCAAATGACTTTTATGTTCTTCAAGAGAGTTGATGCCTTTCAGTGGTAAGACCTTTTCAGTGGTTTTGATTAGGTATATCGTTAAGCACTGAAGTATAATCTTCTATATGTGAACATATACTAAATTAAATATTTGTTGTTATTAGATTCATCAAGTTATCAAATCCAAGGAAGATCTCCCTGTTCCGAACAAAAAAGCTGCCGATCCAACTCATGGCGCAGACCTCTAAAATATATACAATTAATTGAGCATGCGAATGAGGTTTTCGCAAAAAGCGGCTTTGCGAAGCTTCTGAATCAAATTCCATTTATTATAGCCTTAAAATGTCAGGAAATTATTCTAGCATGGAGTCGGAATTAACATATTTATCACTATTTTCGCAATGGTTTGCATCTTTTTTGACGTGAACAATTTCGAACTTTCAAACTGCTGCTATTTACTGTGACTGCAACTAAAGTACCCTTCTCTCCAGCAAAAAGTAATTTCTCAATCCGATCATTTTTGCTTTCTCTCTTACACTCGGCTAACTTATCTAAATGTAATAAAAATAAAATAAGTAGCTAAATGTATTAAAATGAAGAACTTGCATGATGAGGACACAAAATATCTTTATCCTGTAAGCTGCCGATTTTAATACGTTTTAATAACAACATTTTTTTGCAACATCGAGTTCGCCCATGAATTTTACTAGCTATGAACCTACCCATAATGAAGATACGAACGCGATGCGTCAAAATGCTGCTGCCTTTGATATCATGTGTCCTATATTGATATAGTTAATAGTCATGTATTATAAAGATTAGCTGAAAGTTTCTCCACTTACCTTTGATTAAATCTTGCATTTTATTGCGTTGAATATTGTCATTAGCAGATTTTACACTTTGTGGGTCAACTTCTGAAGAAATCATCTTACATCCGTACAATTTAGCAAAGAGCAATGGGTATATACAAACAGCACCTGTACCTGTTCATATTTTTAAATTAAAAAAAAATATTATTTGTTCTACAGCTGAAAAACAGGGTAAGCAAATACCACAGGGTACTTTTGGGAACAACTCTCCTCTAATAGCACCGAACGTTCCTGGAACGTTCCCGCAATGTGTAAAATGTCCGCCGCTTTGGAACGTTCCAAACCTAAATTACCGTTATTGTTATTATTATAACTAAATATCGTGTAATCCGCTAGTGATAGGTCAAAATCGATGTCAGTTTCTGATATGGGTATCATATCATAATGCAGTATATAAGGTACTCAAAATTCAAAAATGACATCCATTTTTACCTATCTCTTACGGTTAAAGATATAATTGTTGTTAAAAATAACAATACGGAAGGTTCCCTTGAAAGCCCACTGGAACGTTCCTGGAACGTTCACTGTCCCGACATTCACAACTTCTTTGTCGAAGAAGGGCATGCTTAGACAATTATCCATGAATATAATAAACAGCTAAGATAACATAACACATCCTTCCCTAACACCTAGCCTAATATCAAACCAGTTACTTGGTTGTCCATTCACCCTTTAACTCACTTTACTATCTGCCTACATTGTCTTTATTGCTTTCAGGAGCCAACCATTGACTCAATACTCTTTCAGAACTTTCCAAAACTTTATTCTATCCACTTTATCAAATTCTTTGTCAAAGTCAACAAAAGCACATACACCTTTTTTGTTTACCCTCAAAGTTTTTTCTGTGATCAGTTCAAGCTTAATATCTGATCCGTACATGAGTTTCCTGGCATAAATCCACATTGGACTTCTCAGATCTTTTTTAATGTGATTTCCTTAACCTGACGAATAAGGATTTTGAATATATTTTTCCTGTGGTTCTTAGTGAATTGATAGCTCTTTAGCACATATATTCATTAGCTCACACACCCTTCAGGCAAATACTCGTCACCGCTTTTAAGAATTCCAGTGGTAATACCATCCACACCAGAAGCCTTACGATTCTTTAAGTTCTTAAATACAGTAATAATCTCAGAGGAACATATTCTTTCAAGCGGGTTTTCCAACTTATCGTCTTTTATATTGCACTTGTTCTGCTCCATAGCTTCATATCTAAATAGTTCCTTGCAAAAGTCGCTCTAACCGCATTTTGCTCCGTCCGTATAATATACCATTTGACTTATGCTATTTCTCATCACGAGTAACTTTGTACTACTACTTTCCTTAATAGTGCCCTTGACCAATTTCCAAATTAATTTCTTATTTCTTGCAAAAACGATTTGCGTTTTCTTATCCACCTCTGCTTTGATTTTATCTAAATCTCACGTCATTACCGAGACCTGTAATGTTTAACTATCTTAGGTACGCTTACTTCTTCTCGTTAACGACTACGCGAATTTCATCATTCCACCATGCAATGCCAACACTTCAGTTGCCTTCTTGACAATGATTCCCTGAAAAATTGAGCATGCGCCCTTTATATCTTTATTGAGTAATAAGTATTAGTGACTCACAAATTATCCCATCTACATTTTCATTCATCTTATTCTGAAATTCTATTCGTTCTTCCGGTATCTGCCAGTTCTTTATCTAGATTCGCACTTGATTCGTCTTTTGAGTTCTCTTTCTCCTCATTCCGTGACCGAGGTTCTTTTTTGAAACTAATACGTAGTAATTCTTACCTCTGCACCAGTGATTCGAACGAAATCAAGGGGCATTTTTTCATATTTTCGCATTGTTTCGATTAATTAAAAATAATTTGCCTACAAACTAGGCTTAGCCTGAAAAAAGTATTAAAAGATAATGGGGCTAAAAAGACAAAATGGCAAAATGATGTGCTAATTATACTTTATATAGAAAAGAACGAAAAGAAACGTAACGAAACATTCGTTCGGTTACTTTTTTTCGATATAAAACTTCGAAAAAAACATAATTTTCGCATTGTGTATTCGTAACTGCATTATTTCTTAGTAATTTTTCATATTTAGCATAACTTTCAGGTAAATTACTTTTCAATTTACAGGAATAATTGACAAATATAACATAATTGCCCTTAACTTCGTTCGAATCCATTCTCTGCACGAAGTATACGCCTGGACCATTTTATGCCCAAACCAAGAATTTGTAATATAAAATCCCTTTTTCAGGCACCCTGTCCGTATCTTCGCATTAGACTTTAACTTATATCTCTTAGTACTCTGATTCTTTCCCTAGGATAGTAGGTACATAAAATGTCATTTGAAGTGTCCCAGGAAGCGTTTTTACTTTACTTCTTTCACTATCAAGTAGAGCGTAGCATGCCATGAAAAATAATGTTCTGATTTCCGCCTTCTTTCTTGTCATTTATTGACACTGACATGCTGTTTTGGTCTCTCATTTAAATCAGCCCAACTCCTTGGCTACCATGTGATTCACTATCTACCCCTGATCATCTTTCGAGTCCGTTTTTTTTTCCTATAACTTTTTTTTTTTTTTTTCCTATCACTCTTCTGTCGCAACCTTCTTCTTTGTATACATATTTTTTATCCAAGTATTTGAAAATGAAAGAAAGAAAGCTTAAGGGAGAAATCTACGGATAGTAGAAGACAGTATTTTAATGGCATGAACAGCTCCTAAATTTATGTTTTTATTCACAACTCGGACATACAACCTACAACCTACAAATGCATTAATTTTATAGATACAGCAAATGATCGCTGTTTACGAAGTCGCCAAACTAGAAATTTCAACATTAACAAATTGTAAACATTGAAAATTCTAAAATTTCAGAAATATCAAGTGTTCATTTTACTGTATAAATTATAGTTATCAGGTCAACAGGTGATAAATTTCTGGGCTACCAAATTTTCAATGCTGAAACGTCAAAAACTGGGCGCTCTGTCAATTTGGCTAGAAATTCTAAGCTTAAAAAGTAGCCAAACTATAAATTTCGATATTACCCAATTTTCTGCTTTCAGAATTCCAAAATTATAAAAATATCAAGTCGCCAAGCAATACATTTAAAAATGACAAATTGCAAAATTACAAAAAAGGCAAAAATTTAATTTTCTTTACAAATTATAAATTTACCAAGTCGCCAAGCAATAAATTTCGAATATAGCAAATGTACAAAATTTCCCATTCTGAACTTTCTAAACCGGGCCGTCTGTAAATCTATGAATAAATTTAAGTTAATCAAGTCGCAAAACTATAAATTTTAAAAATTGCAATATGTACCAAGTTTCTAATAATGCAATTTCTAAACGGGGACCTCTGCAAATTTATTTACCAATTTTTAGTATATCAAGTGGCAAAACCATTAATTTCGGTAAGACCAAATTTTGCGCATTGACAATTCCTAAATTTAAAAACTGGCAAGTAGTCACTTTTCTTTATAAATGATATCACTTCGTCAAGCAATACATTAAGTAAAAAGCGAATGTATCAAATTTCCAGTTCTGAAATTTCTAAAATAGACCCTCTGTAAATTTATTTATAAATTATAAGTTTATGAAGTCGCCGAACTATAAATATTTGATATATCTAAATCCCTAAATTTTCAATATCGACAATTCTAAAATATGTCGGAGACATTTTTCGACGCGAGGAATACCGTCAACACACAGAGAAGAAGACCGCCGAAACAAGATGGGTCTAGGTCTGATTAAGCTTCATCAACTGGGGAAGGCCAAAGGATCAGAACTGGCTCAATCACAGACTTTCTCTCCAGAAATCAGAATCCTGATGTCCCACTCTCATTTAATGCAGCCAGGAAAATCGACACCCCGAAGAGACACCAGAAACTCTCGCAAGAAGAGCGTATGACATAGTTGTGGAGGCGGGAAAAGACATTCGGATTGTCGTTTTGGAACTCTCGTGGGTTCACTAATCTGGGAGACATCTCAACGGATATTTTAGAAAGCAACATCCATTGCATATGTGAAACATGGCTTTTGACGGTTCCTGTAGCCTCCCCCTTTTGGCTTCCTCATCATGAATGCTTCTCGTCAAACGCAATAAAAGTAAGTAGATTTGGTACAGCAAGTGGTGGTTCAGCGATATTTGTAAACCGAAAACGGTATGCTTGTTAAGCCCTTGATATATCCCCCGAGTGGATCTTTATAAAGTGCGCCTTTGATATGTACTTCAAACCGGGGATGGACAGCAGTCGATTTGCGAAAGTTTAGATTCAGTACTTGCGCAGCTGGAGGAATCATATCCTTCTATTCCTGTAATTCTGTGTAGGGATTTAATTTTAAATCGTGATGTGTGTGGAAAGGATCTTGCTTTGGTTAAATGTTTGGAAGTGCATGGCTTTGCTTTCCTCAATGGCAGTTTCGGTGCTGATTGGTCAGCAAGCTACAGTCGCTTGTCCTGCGGGAGTGGGAGTACTATCGATCTCGCGATTTGCACTCTAACTTCAATAAGTATAATTAAAGATTTTAATATTATTCCTATTGTTACGTTCACAGAACAACAAGGATTTAAACCACGCGGAATTTGAGACCTATCTTAGAGATGCGGACCTGTACAGGCTGACTCAGACATCATCTCTTCAGGTGCTGCCACACCTATGGATCGATCCCATTGGACAGCAGTAACTTTATGGTGGATTACCATTTAGATACGTTAGACTTCTGGTTCAGGTGCGTCTTATGGGAGACATAAGGGGCAGATTCTCATTGGGGGATCTTTCTATTGGGTTCACTAAGAGGCAACTCTGCACAATCTGCAATCTAGGAGTGGAAGAGAATCTGTTTCATTTATTGGCAGAATACCCTATATATGGGGATGTCCGAAAGGATTGTTTTGGGTCTGCGGTAAGCCTTATAGTCTCTCGCCGGTTCTGTATTGCGCTCCTGAATTCCCCGAATAGACAGAATTATTGCGTGTCGCTAAGTACTTGTCCAGTGTTCTAAAAGTTAGGGCTTTTATAATGTCTCCATAGTGTAAGTAATTGTGTTAATGGTGTAATAGAGCAGCTTATTCTTTAATTCAATTCCTTTGTACGGTTCTTTCGACCTAAACAAATACCGCAGCTTACATTAAATATCATACATGTATTGTGTAAGCTGTCATTAAATATATAATAATAAATTCATAAATAAACGCAACAATTTAGAAACTGCTGAGTTCCTTCATTTCTTTATGAATTGTAAATTTATAACAGCCCAGTTACAGAGGACCCAATTTAGAAATTTCAGAATTGGAAATTTGGTACATTTGATATGTTTGAAATGTATTGCTTGGTGAATTCAGAAATTTATTATTTATAATTTATAAAAAAAGTTGCGTCCAATTATAACGAAAGTCCAGCCCGACTTCCGCCTTTCGAAGGAAAGTATCGGGTGTCACCGTCACAATCAGTATTAATGCACATAGCAATGATATGTATATTCCTCGTTAGCAAAAACGGCAAATAGACATCCGGAAGGCTAAGGCGGCAAGGTTAGTTCCGGGAATCGACCCCCAGAAAGCGCAGGATTCTCTCTCCAGCTCTCAACCTTAATTGGAGAGGGTATAAGTAGACAGGTAATAAGCGAAACGAGTCAGAAGGCGTGGTCTAAAGGAATTTAAAGTCCACAACCGGATCATCCTATCGAGTGCCTTCCTGGCCGCACGCTCTGGAAGGATAAAGGTTCGTTATTTTTTAATCTGCGTGCGTTGACATAGGCTCCAGATATTTTTTTTTCTTAGAGTACGCTGTGCAGGCTCCTGAAACCGTTTTTAAGCTCTTTTAGGTACGCTGTACAGGCTCCAAGATGTTGTAATGCTTGTTTTTGTGGGTACGCTGCACAGACACCAGAATTTGTATACTTGTGATTTTCTGTGTACGCCGTACAGGCTCCAGACATTTAAGTTATTACTCGTTATTTTACTGGGTACGCTGTAACAGGCTCCAGACATTTTATATGTGATCTCTCTTCTGGCACTCACTTACATGCTTCAGACGTATTATTTTTTATTATTTGTTTCTCTGGGTAGGCTGAAATAGGCTCCAGACATTGTTTTTCCTTTGGGCATTTAATAGGCGCACGCTATTTGGCTGCGGTTTAGAAAACTTGCAGTTAGACCGATTTTACACTAAAATGTGGTTACAGTGAAAACTGCGACATACTCCAAATATTTTATTACTGAATATAATATTATACTCTCTAAAATGCAAAACGCTAAATGATTGTTAATAATTAAATTATTATTTAATAATTTATTATTAGCAATAAATAATTATTAATTACATTATTATTTTTTTACGAACACAAAAAAGATTTTTTCCAAACTTTTACTCGGTTGAGCCCAGTTTTGCATCATAGCCACGGACTAAGTCAAGTGACTGATGAAATAAGGATGTTTTAAGTTAATTTAATACGATTCTTGAAACCTCCTGCGATGATAATGTAGGTACACAATTTCGAGCATGGTGTATTCTGGAGCTCATCGCTTAACGCTGCTATATTTAAACGGCGGCCACGAGCGCTGAAAGTGACAACAGTCACCTCTGGATGCTTTCTAGAGCTACAATCTGCCACTCCATAGGCTTTTAGTCTCTTTCTTCCTGATGGTCGAAAATATGTCTTACAATGCGACAGGTGTTTCATAAAACCGCCTTCTGAGCTGCTGCCAATACCCTACTGATTCCTAAATGTTAAAAATGTTTAGTGCACCATGCACACACATTGCCTGTAGCCGAAATCACAATAGGACGAATAGATGCATGATTCACATTCCTCCATATGGTCTTTACTTAATGCCTTAAATCGCTATACTTCTGGATCTTGGTTGAATAGGTTGACTGCAAATTTCGTTTAAGTGGACAAGTCCATTGGCTCAAATGTAATAATCCGCTTGGATAGTAATATCCCAATATAAGATATAAACTTCGTTTTCTAAAACGGGCATTGAAATGTATCCATAGAAAGCCATCGATTATGTGTTAAGCATCCTAGGTTTAGGGCAAGTTGTTGATGTATAATGTCCGCTACGTCATTATGTCTGTGAATATATTCTCTTTGAGCCATTACCCGACAACCATCAATATTGTGCTCGATGGATTCATTGGTATTTCCATATAATCAGCACCGGTCAACCACGGTTTGATATAACACGTGTTTGCAATCATTTCTAGTGCTGACAACCTTATCCTGTATTGCAATGACGAACTCTACCGTTTCTGCATACAGAACACCCTTTCTCAGTCAAATATTGGATGCCTCACTATCCACTTCATGTTGATCTAATGTTTTGGGATGCTCGACATGGATGGCTTTCTGTCTCCATTGCAATTCAAATTTCTCTATAGTTTCTGCTCTGATATTCCAGGCCTCATCTGAGGACAAATTCAGGGGCGTGTAGTCAAGATCCGCTTTAGAGATTGTGCTGTAAATCGCAACATCTCGTTTGCTGTTCAAATAGTCTCGGAACTGTACAGCTTGTGGCTTACACAGTTTTTGACATCTACAATGTCCCTGCAACCTATACGTCATGGTAGCACTACCCTTTCAATCTCTCAATCTTCAAGGTCGGTGTTAGACCATTTGAAGAGCCCGAAGAAGTACGTAAGGTCAGGGATGGCATAGGTGTTGATTATCCTGATTTTGGTTACCAAGTTGAGAGGACTCTATATAATCACTTTCAGTCTCGTAGTGAAGGCAGTCGTTAGCCTTGTTTGAACTACCGTATGCTGAACTCCCTTAGATTAAAAAATACCCAGATATTTATATGAGTCGCCCACAGCCATTGCCTCGATGTTATTTTTGAATTCATTCTTTAACTATGCGGTCTTTAATTCCCCTCCGGTTAAAACACTGTTCTGCATTCATCTAGTCCGAACTCCATGTGGCTATCATTGGAAAACTGCTTTGTGACATCGATGACTTGCAGCAGTTTCTAGGCTGAACTAGCCTACATCTTTAGGTCATCCATGTACAGAAGATGCGTCAGTTGTTGACCGTCCTCATTATCATGTATTCTGAACCCATGGTCCATGCTATTTAGTGCTTTTCTCAATGGATTTAACGCTAAACAGAACCATAGTGCACTGTAGGAGTCTCTTTTACACTAAAGCCTTCATCACACGACTCATAAAGTCAGTGAAGCGTGGGAATATTATGTAAAGTTTTAAGACTTCAAGCAAATAGTCATGCGGCACGGAAGGAAACGCTTACTTCTAGTCAATGTATGCCATGTGTAAGTTCCTTTGATACTTACGAGCTTGAGTCATGGCAACAGCGTCTATAATGACTAGATCTTTACAGTCTCGCGAGTTATAAACAACATATTTTTTGTTGTTCTGTAAAAATGTAATTCTCGTCGCAATGAAAATACACCTTATCTGCAATGATAGCTGTAAGACATTTAGAAATTGTTGGAAGACAGGCTATCGGTCGAAAGTCAGATGGATTTGGACCGTCTGATTTTTTTGGTATCATATACGTAGTACCCTGGAGCATAAAACCTGGCATCAGATCTGGGTGTTCAATGATCTTCTGAAAACACCTTGCCAACGCTAGATGCAAACTCGTCAGGTACCTGTACCAGAAGTTGTGCACCATGTCCGGACTTAGAGCTTTCCAATTACTTGCCCTTTTCAAGACCGCTGAAACATCTAAAGCTGTGATGTTTGTCAGATGCATTTCAGGGCTATTGCTTGCCCTTGCTTCCTCCAGTTTGAACCACGCAGTGTCCAAATTGCATCTGTTCATTTTTCCCCAAACACCTGACCAGTAGTTAATCATATCTTCCAATTGAGGGACTTCCGTGCCTTGGTGATTATTTGGCTTTACTCTCAGTTCACGATAGAACCTTCTTTCATCTGTCTGAAAGTTTTGATTTTGTTGCCTTCGTGCATTACTTTTCTTGTACCGACGCAGTCTGGCAGTAAGAACATCAAGTCTCTGTCGTTGAGAGTCTAAAATTTCATCCAATATTGCTGGTGTTAATGTCTCGATGTGCTGAGGGTGGATGATTTTAGTAACATGGTTCATCAGCTTTCTGGTTCTATTTCCTTTTTTATATTGAGTTCATCGATCCAATTTGCACCCTACTTTGCTGACATCCATATCCAACCTGATCTTCCATGGTAGATCTTGATCCCTTGCTGAGACAAAAACTGCAGTTGCGGGCCTCGTTTTCTGGCCCAACGTTCTAACGGTTGCCACAGCTGCACAGTATACATGAGTTTGCACCTTTAACGCAGTTTGTGCTACGTTCAAATACGTAGGTAAAACCTTGCTATCGAAAAGTGCTATTAGTGCACGCAAATCATTTGTGATATTCATTTTGGACAGAGAATGCCTTAGCGTTGGTTCTACATATCTGAACTCTAGTAAAGCATGACCAAAATTCCTTTCCAGGTGCTGTAGTTTTTCTGAGATTTCTCTATCCACACCATCGTTAGTAATATCCGGGTGTGGTTCTAATGGTTCCGGCGCATGATGTTCATTATCCCTAGCACCCATGCCCTCAGCATCAATCAAGTCTAAGTTTCCATTTCTTCCAAGGTGAGCTCATCAATAGGAAGCTGCCGGTCCACTTCCATTTTGATAGAAGCTATTTCAACAGCCGAAAGCAGTCTGTTTACAGATATTGAGCGTTTTTGATCTGCCAGCTTCTGCTCATTTATTTTTGTCGCTAGCTCTGGGTATTTGAGTAAGAAGAGTCTATAATGTTCTCTCCTCACACTTTGCCCACATTTCTCTGCCAAAAAATAAAGGCGCATAATATCTTTGTTCATATGGTATGTCCATTTTCGTCGCTTTTTTGGTTGCTGAACCTTTGCTTCTGTCTCTGGTTGTATAAGGTCTTCCACCTCTGGAGGATGTGATGGTGTTGGCTCATCAATAGGTTGAGGAAGAATATCAATTGCTCCTGCTTGACCGTTTGACGCGGCTTTCTCTAAATGATGTTCATTACCGTCGTTTTTCTATGCCAAATCAGCCTGCCGTTTAATCTCCATTGCTCGGTCTTCTGTAACATGTAGATTAGTCCTGATGTCCTTTACCTTAGCGATAAGATATCTTAGTGCGAATTTTTGTATATGGGGATACTTTGCAGCAAATTTTGTTCTTAAATTGTTTCCTTCTTCCATTTTCGTTTCAAACTTCACACTTTCGTAATAGAGACGCGTCAATTCCTATTTGATTGTGGTATCTCAATTGATGCTCTCCCACGGTATTTCTGTCGAGGTGGTTGGCTGCAAATAGCTAGCGCTAGCCAAAGCATCCTTAGCAGACACAGTTGACGTTTCACTGCTTACCGTTTGTCGCAGATGTTGTTGCTGACCAGCTGTTTGATTAGTGAGATCTGCCTGACCATCTCGCAGCTCACCATTGCCACCGTCCCGCAAGCTGTGGCCCCCAGCTGTGGCTCCAGGTGCGCCCCGATAATCCTCGGGAAGCGACAAGCATTTCAAAATCTTTAATATATACTCCATTTTTCATTTACTGGGTTTTGGTGTTCTACTTAGTCCCTCTCCTCTTCATTATCATCCTATTTGGCATGGGAAACCCTGCCAGTAGCAATGCTACCGCCAACATTCCCGTCAAAGTCATGAGAGGAGAGCTCAAGCCCTATCGCGACATCCTCGCGGAACACTTCCGGTATTATTATTATTATTCTATTGTTTTTATTGAAACCTCCTGCGATGATGTTGTAAGTATACTATTTCTTCGATTAAAAATTGTGTCTTTCAATTCATCTTCTCCTATCTGGGTCCATATTAATTTTACCGGGTTCTAAGATTAGGTAAAGGGAAATATAGATATTACGAACTTTTTCAAAGGACAGGACTTGAACCGAAAGAGCAGTGATGGGTTTGTGTTGTATATTGAGGAAGGCCCATCCTGATGCAGTTTAGCGATAGACGAATAAATCCGAACGTTTCAAAACAAAGTAAAATTTTATAATAATTAATTAAAAATAATTAACGTGTAATAAAACACGCGACCCAAAATATTAACTGAAGAAGTGGGTATTAAATACTTTAAATATAAGAATTACATTAGAAAAGATAAAGACATTAAATTCAGATGCAGGGTAGTTAGTATGGCTAGAACAGTGGAACTATAAAGTGGATCTAATAAAGAGAAAGGCTCAACTATCTGCAACAGGAATATTGCTTAAAGCAAAAAAAAATTAAATCAGTGACTGCAGGGCACCACAGACTATGGACTGATGGTACGTGGCTTCTCGGGAAGAAACGTGAAGAAGAATCATGTTTGCGAAAAGATAATAAACAAGTGATAAGTACGACTGGTGAAAACAGTTTCCGCAGCATTCGGGTGTGGTCCGCTTTTCGGCAGTGCTCAAATACGGTTACAGTCACCCCATGTTCTTTCCAAATTGAATTCCCATAAGAATCTAATTATACCATTGCAACTATATGTTCATTTATAAGTGTGACACGACGCACTGTTAAAAATACTATAGTTCTTTATCAGCTTAAAAGTCCGCTTGAGACCTATAATATCTTATCTTTACCAGTTATGAAACTAATTAAAGGCCTCATAACTGGCAGAGGCTAAGATACGATAGACCGCAAGCGCACTTTTATGCGAATTAAGAACTATAATTATAAAACTATAGTTATAAAACTAATTATAGGTATCTCAATGAAGTAATGCTGACACGGTTTCCGATGCGAAGTGTGGGAGAAAGAAGGCTCCCGCCCCCTGTTCCTGAATCGTACGAAAGCAGATTCCGGGAAGATGGGTTGGTAGAGTGAAAGAAGTTCGTTTTATTAGGAATGACTCTTGCTCAGTCCTACAGTCACCTTCGTTCTTTAAGGGCTATGAGCTTACATCATGAGCAAATGGTACCCAAAGTTCGAATGTGGTTAGTGCCTAACGCATTTTCACAGTCCTCCTTATAATATATATATAGTACTGATTTTGCGCCAATCGCGCATCTTCTTTTTGGCAAATCCAACTTTTAAAAAATCTTACCGCCGAGTGGGCACATTCTCGTCAACCGCTGCGCACTTGGCTCGCAAGTTCGTGCGCGATAATATATATATATATATAATATATGATATTACGTCGTGAGA
>NC_046657.1:173776572-173778949 GCF_010883055.1 Belonocnema kinseyi | reverse complement strand
TTTGTGTGAAGTTGCAATACAATCCAGAGCCCGATATGTATGGGAGGAGAGAGGTCTCGTCTCCGGTTTGGGCACTTGCTTATATTGCAACTTTATACGAGGAAAAAATTCAACATAGGCTTTCATTCATTCATTCTGGCTTTCTATAGAGAAGAGGATGTGTGAATTGTGCGGGAAGGCAGATGCGAAAGTGGAGGCAGAGGCTAGCAATGCGAGGCAAAGCGAGAAAATAGTGATATGCGTGCGAGGAGAAGCGAGGAAAGCTAGGCTATAAAAAGAGAGCGGCTTGAAAATAAGGTGTGCATGGATGTTAGTTTTTAAGAGGAATTTGTAAAAAATTCTGTGAAAAATGGAAGTCTAAGCAAGTTGATTTTTGAAGATTGGCAGGCCGAAAAATAGACGTGTATCTATCTAAATTTATGAGCCCGCTTATTTCCTTTATTACCCAGATGAGCCGGAATTCAGAACAAACTCAACATCCATCCCTGAATAAGCTTCTGGGAAAGAAAATCCCTGTTCCAGCTCAAGTTCTTCAGTAGGAAACGGTAAGACAAGTACAACTTTCTTATATCAAGTCGGACTCATTCGCTTCAGCCAAGAGGACGGAAGAAGGTGTACACAGTGGGCCAGGAGTCATGCAAAAACGGTCATAATTCAAGTTTTCAGCAGACATTACTCGATCTAGATGCTTTGCTTCTAAAACTTGAAGTAAATAAAGCAGATGCTGAACAGTTCTACCGACAGCTGCTCGTCAAGAAAATGCACGAAAACTTTTACAGAAATGTAGAAAAACAGTTTTTGTCGAAGGAGAAAGCTTTTTCTTTTGTCAGATCAACAGGGCTTAATTCAAGTACAGAGGGTTTTATTTAATACGGCCCTAAGAGTGCTTTATCAGCATCTTTGTCATTTTACGGTGTTGGCCGCGACCCGGTCTTGCCGAACGTTCCAAGGTTGATAAAGTCAGTTGTCCAAAACTGCCAACGAGAAGGAAAAGGGGGAGAGGTGTTGAAATCTTAAAAGAGAGTTCCAGCGTCTGTATGGAAAACATCGGCTTATAGTAATTGTCCTTGTGATCAGTACTTTTTGAGGTGCGAAACTATCACTGGCTCGTAACTTTAAAGCCATGCCACCGTCTCAAAAATATGTTAAGGCACTTGCAAGATGGATGTAGGAAGCTGTCATCCTCAAATTTCTTTGAATCAAAAAATGAGAATCAAATTGATGTTTTCATGGCGTGTTCGTAATAAATACTTTTTTTAGAAACACTATAAAAGGAGGGCTTTTCTCATTTTCCTTTCTACTAATGGGATTTCCCTTGATCTAGCCTGGAATTTCCCCATTATAATTTTCTTATTTTTTCTTATTATTTTTTGTTTAACTAAACAATTAAGATATGCCAATGGTACGCTTAAATGAAACTTAATAAGTTTCGCGTGTTGCTGCTGCACGGTCACAACGTGTGCCGCTACTTACTTAGATAATGTATCCATTGGGGCGAATGTTCGTAAATAAAGGCAATTCATCAACTATTTTTGATAATATTGTTTCTTGGCTTGTGATACAACTACTATACGCTGAGCACAGCGTGATAAAGGCCTGAATCCAAGTTTCAAAAACAAAATAGAATTCATTAGTAAAATTATTATTAAAACCTAACAATTTCGAGAAAAAGTCCACTTCAGGCCGCGTTTTAATACAGAAAAGAATCCAGGTTTCATAGGGTTCCTTTAATAATAATAGTCTGTATGCGCTAGGTTTATACCAAGTTGAATGTAATTGAATCTTACCCCAGATTGAAATCCACGTTGGTGGTAAGGTAAACGAATTTACAATGTTTCAAAATTATAAACTAGCCTATAGTACATGATTTTTGCTTAGGATTCTAAAATTGAATTTGATATTTTCTTAGGAACTATCTGGAAAAGTGCGATTGAACTTCAGAGATGAAGAAACGTTGCGTGTTTTAACAAAAACTTTGCTGAAGCATGACTTCGGTTTGGAAGTAGAAATACCTCAAATGAAATTGGTTCCGACTATGCCTCTTCGTCTTAATTACATATTATGGATCGAGGACCTACTGCATTATGCTGGATTATGTGACATGAAAGCTGTTCATGGAATTGACATCGGTGAGGATTCAAAATTTACAATATTGCCCCAAATTTGAAGGCGCCAGTTGACATTTGTCCGAAAAACAATCCAGTCCTCTTAGGTATCATTCATGAACTACGATCTGCGTTTTTGTTTTGTTTAAAGGACATTAAAATAAAATTTTTATACGTTAAAATTGATAACACGATATAAACAAAATAAAAACGCGCAACGTTGTATATTGGCGATATCTTATATTGGCTTTCGGTTACCTTTCATATTCTAA
>NC_046657.1:173767762-173776472 GCF_010883055.1 Belonocnema kinseyi | reverse complement strand
GAATTTGTGAGTCAAAACGTAAAGATCCGTTAAATATTAAATTTCGAAAATTTTACGATTCCATTACACTCTCATAAATGAGAATGTAAAATGTTAGAAAAACCATCCAATGGTCACCACTGTGCCGGAACCTTCATATTTTCATGGATATAAATGTTTGAAAATAAATATTACGACTTTCCCAATAAAATACATTCCTTGTATGATCGGTGTTTTCTCTACTCTGCCTTTTGCAATTCAAGTTGCGATGATATCTAAGGAAATTATGTTAAAAAAATGAAAAACTAGTTCCTTCATAAATAGAAGCAGATAGTTATTGTACACAATCGCTCAATACAAAAGTAGAAAAAATATTTATTTTGTAAATTGACTTTTTCAATTTTTTGAGCAATGATTTTGTCGCCGGACAGCGATAGTCGTTCAGAAAAGTGTTAAGCTTGATTATTTTTTTACATAATTTCTTTTAAGTGTTTATATGACTGTTTCTGAAAATAGAGTGAGTTTCTGGAAGTGAATGCATAGGACCCTACCGATAGAAATCTCTGAGTATATTCTAAACATTCTCTAGGGTCAGAGAAGCTCAGAGAAATTCTCCGCAGGCACTCAAGTAGATATATTTAAAGGTCCAGGTAGTTCTATTAAATGTTTTAAAGGCTTTAAAATGTCCTTTCCGAAATTGAAATAGAAATCCGATCATAAATAACAAGCAGAAAGGCTGAAATTGAAATAAGAATTCGATCATAAATAACAAGCAGAGAGGCTATATCAATAGAGTAGCCGACAATCAAGGGTCCTTTGTTAAGCTTTCGGATTAAAATTTCGAAATAGATTTTTTTAATTTCATAGTTAACAGCCTAAAACATAATAATTTGGAATCTACGGGTTTCGATGATTTCAGATATCTAATTTTTTTAATGCTTAAAATTGTAATTAATACGACGTTCCTAGTAAATGGAATGAGATACGCCAAAAAGGTCAACATTTTTTAATACAACTAGAAAATTGTATATTAAAATATAAGTTATGATTATAAATAAGTATAATGAGAAAATTCATCAATTAAAAAAAAAGTGTAAATAATTTGAAGAGAAATTTAAAAAGGGAGAATCGGATTAGCGACGGCCAACTACTGTAAATAACTCTGCCCACCCGGTACGTGACGGATACAAAAGGATCATTATATTACCGTGGCACCACTCTTAAACGGACCACTAAAAGGACCTTGAAAATTACCCAAATCTCTCAGACTATCTCAGAGACTAAATTGTTTTAAATCGACTCTGCTTATAGTCTCAAATGGGCAAGGCTATTTCGCTGGAGAATACTCAGAGATTTCTATCGGTAGGGGACATTTGACTAGATAAAATATAGTAGTGAAGATCAAACCTTTGAACGTCATATTCTTAACCTCTAATCAACAGTGATGTGTTGTTCTGTACAAAAAATGTGTAAAACATACACGGACAAAAATCGCGAGAGTTTAATTAACGGACCTGCTCTTTGATTTTATAATAACTGATGTCCTGCATAGGATCCTACATTGGAACCTATATGTTTCACCTATAGGTGCCACATATAGGAAACGACATAGGATCCTATAAAGGATTCTATATAGATTCCTGTATAGGATCCTGTATGGGACCATATCCAGGCCTAGAGACATACGTAACATTAGTTACCATGAGGTACCATTAGCTAGGTAACATCAGGTGCCTTATTAGGGTGGTTCATATACAGACACCAATATAGGATCCTATTCATTTCCTGCAGGTGACTCCTATACACGGAGAAACTCTTGATCGTAAAATTTGGCATTATAATATTGATAATTACAAAAGTTCGATGGCAATTCAGGATACAGCCGAGAAAATAGTATTATTACTGCAGCCATAGGAAGAAATACATTTTTCATTTAATTTATAAATATACTACAACCCTAATAATTGCCATTTCTAGTTAGAAAAATTCATATTTTTGATAGCAGATTGAAGTTGAAAAAAGTGATATTCACCAATTAAATGATAAAACCGTAGTTGCAATAACTAGCATTTAAAATAACATAAGTTGAACAACAGGTAAGAAAAATTACCATTTTCAATGGGAAGTTGCAATAAAAGAAAAAACAATTGAATGTAGTGCTTCGCGATTCAGTACCAAATGACGTCATTACACGCGCCAAATTTCATGAGGATGATAACATTCCTAAACCTTATAATTTGTTTTATAACAGGGAAATATCTCCGTTCTGCTGCCCCAGAGACCTGTGTTCAATTCCAGCCAGGACTGATATCTTCTAGCAAGGTTTTTTTCTCTTTCAGCTTAGAATAAAATATAAATATCTAATTGTATGTTTAATGTATGAAATGTATAGTGCATGAAGTGAATGTGAATTTATTTTATTTTGCTTTTTCGACCATAAAAGTTTTTCCTATTTTCTATGGGGAAAATTAGAAACGCGTAGAATGAACAGACAGAATGCTTTTACTATTGTGTTTTGTAAACTTCACAGTCTGTCTTAGGGATTATAGTAAGTTTCTTCTGGTATAAGTGCAATTATTTAATCATTTATTTTATATTTAAATATACATAATAACTTCAGAGTTTAATATTCACAATAGTAATTCTTGCAACAGTGACTATATATCCTGACTTGCTATGTTCGTATTGCAAAAATAAATATTATACCATCAAATTTTATAATTGAAAATTTCTCCGTGTAGGTGAAACCTATAGTATCCTCTGCAGGATCCTATATAGGAACGTACGAGGTGTGTTCAAAAAGTAAGGTGACTTTTCAATTTTCGCGGGCTACGTACATTCAAGTTTTAAATTTTGTTTTGTTGTGTTGGTACACTCGTCATGATCATATGTTCACAGTTTTGACTATATTTTTTTGTTTTTGTATTTCTGGCAGAGGCGTAAAAGGTTAGAAGGGTTTGGTGTGCTCGGCGATTTTCTTCTTTCAAAAAAATGGAGCAAAGAGTTTGCATTAAATTTTGCGTGAAAAATGGAATCCAGTGCTCTAAAACTCTTGAAATGTTGACAGTTGCATACGGTGAGTCTACTCTGAGTAAGAAAAATGTGTATAAGTTGTATAAGCTGTTCCAAGAAGGCCGAGAGGATGTCGGAGACGAACCTCGCCCTGGACGTCCCAGCACGTCAAGAACAGATGAAAACGTTCAAGCAGTGGAAGAAATGGTGTTGAAAAATCGCCGAATTACCATCAGAGAAGTTGCTGAAGATGGTGACATATCAGTTAGCTCATGCCATGCTATCTTTTCGGACGTTTTGGGCATGAGACGTGTGTCAGCGAAGTTTCTTCCAAAACTGCTTAATTTTGATCAAAAGATCCATCGCATGACCATCGCTCAGGAGATGTTGAATGAAGTCAAAAATGATCCTGATTTTCTCAAAAGGGTTACTGGGGATGAATCGTGGGTATATGGTTATGACGTCGAAACTAAAGCCCAATCGTCTCAGTGGAAGCATCCTGAGTCTCCAAGACCAAAAAAAACACGTCAAGTTCGGTCAAATGTGCAGGTGTTGCTCACTGTCTTCTTTGATTACCGTGAATTAGTGCATCAGGAATTCTTAACACAAGGTCGTACGGTCAATAGGGAATATTACCTTCAAGTTATGCGCCGTTTACAAGAGGCGATACGCAAAAAACGTCCGGAACTTTGGAAAAACAATTTGTGGCTTTTGCATCACGATAATGCACCTGCTCATTCATCGTTGCTTGTGAAAGATTTTCTGACCAAAAACAGCACCACAGTCATGCCTCAGCCTCCATATTCACCGGATTTGGCCCCCAGTGACTTTTTTCTTTTATCAAAACTGAAGAGACCCATGAAAGGACATCGATTTTCAACGATTGAGGAGATAAAAACTGCATCGCTGAAAAAACTCAAGGCTATACCACAAAATGATTATCAGAAGTGCTTCGATGATTGGAAAAAGCGTTGGAACAAGTGTATTATCTCTGAGGGGGATTACTTTGAAGGGGACAACATAAATATTAAGGAATAAATTAATATTTTTTGAGAAAACCATAAAGTCACATTATTTTTTTAACACACATCGTATATAGGAATTTTCAGTAGGATACTCCATAGCTTAGTAATATAAGTAGTCGGAACTCCATGGTCATAAACAGCAAGAAATAAAATCATGCTCTCGGTGATTTAGTTTCACTGCAGCGACCGTAAAAAAATCACGGAGTGCGAGAATTCATGCATTGAATGATGTGTCCTCATTTCACGTAAAAATTGTAGCTCTAAAATTCGCACTTCCGCGAACTCAGATCTCGAAATTGCTCTCCGTGTATGTTTTAAAATACAGATTAAAAGTATCACGTGGTGTAAATTTGATATCGTGAACATTTGAAAAAACATAGTAATTTACATAATTCGCATAGTAAACATTCAAATTTGACGCGATGTGGAAATTATTTTAATGATTTTCAGGACCACCATACTGCACAAAATAGAGTTGCCTGGGAATAATAGACCGCAATTACAATATTAGTTTGAATAATAACGTTTAATACTACATAAGACGTTATTTTAACCATGAAACCTACTAGCATGTTTACCGCACGCGTGTGCTGTTCGGCATGCACCTGTCATAAAGCTGGCAATGGCGTTTAAATTCATCTTTTCATATGCTGAAAGCGTCGGTATGGTCAATCCGCACACGTACCGGTAAATGGGGTGCTACCATGACGGCATTTTGTCATCTGGGAAAAACTAAATGCTAACGAAAGAAAGAAAAAAGATATTATGGCACCAATATTTTCATGTATTTACATTAACCGACGATAAGCTTTAGCAGAACGGCTTCTTGGGCGAAATATTCGCATTATGCAGACATTCTTAGAATTCACGTGGAGATGGTGAGATACTGACGTGCCATGATTCGCTGAAAGAATGGCAAAATGCGTGTATGCATTGCTTTTCAGATTCTCGTTGAACCGATTCTGCTTTTAAGACTTTTATATTTCGTAATTGTAATTCACGATGTAGCAAAATTCTAGTTCCTCAATATATTGTATCACCTTAAACAGCAATCCCATGTTTTCTTATTTGTCTATTATTATCTCAAAATTCCTGGTCTCTCTTTAGTGTTTTAAAATCTAATGAACCCACCAATCAGACAACAAACCAGCGGAATGAGGATATGGATATACATCTGGGATATGGCAAACCTGATTGTTAAAACGCACCAATAATGAGACCGATCTCCGTACATACGATTTGACAGGAGCAACGGCACTATAAGTCATAAAAATTCTTTACTGAGTGCGCGAGCGCAACGTGTCCTCTTCTCACGCACACAAATGAGAATAAGCATTTGTGAAAGTGTGAACCATTTTTGGAAAAAAACATAAGTAACTTGGTTTATAAGTTTCTAAAAGCTCGAAAAAACTTTGCCAGCTGAAAAAGAAAACAATTTCGTGTGACGTTATAAAAATACTTTATTTTCGGAATGAGTGCTGGGGGGAGTAACGTTAAAAATGTGGAGAATAAATTATTTATTATTATATGGTAGATTATAATGAACGAATTAATAATTTAAAAATCAATTGTAATTACTCCAGCCAAAAACGTGAGACGAGTTAACCTCAACATTTCAAAAGACATGGTTTAGAGGTGGTTCTGGCCGTCGCTGTTAGCGGGCGCAAAAATCGAATGCATAAAATTTAAATTTCATTATACTTTGTTTTTATAGCTACGTATGAAACATTTCGATTTAAAAGACATAAAAATAAATTGTCAGGTCCGAATGCATTTCAGACCATGCGACTTCAAATCAAAATTATTCCCCTCTAGTAAATATGTTGTTCATTATAGATTTTAGTGAGAGGTATTTTTTGCAGAACGCTTTAAAATAAGCAGGGTTTTCTTATTATTTTCCTAAATATATATTTGCCTGAAAAAATTTTTTTAGCCACAAAAATGGTTTAACCCACATCAAACGTATATAATGTCTCTCTCATAGAATTAGAAATGTAACAAACACAAAATAAAAAGGTGTAGTATTTGAGAAAAACATAATTTAATGTTTTTAAAAGAACATTGTAATTTTGAAAATTTTTTAATTTCTCGAAGGATTTCAAAAGAGTTCGATAAACCTTATGAGAATCTGGAAGGAAAATGTAAATATCTCCATTAAGTAAAAAGTTATAAGATAAATGCACTGGTAATCGTCACCTTAAGCCAAATCCGAAATGAAAAATGCTTATAATTGTATTAAAAATACAATTCTTATTTTCACAAAGGGCTTAACCGATTAAAGCAGATATAGAAAAACTCAACTTTGATCACTTAGCATGATATTTAATTTGAGTGAATTTTTATTCGAGATTAAAATTCAAATTATGAAAATGCGTTAATTAGCGCCAGGTACGTAACCAAGTAACGGTTACCACTGCCTTCACCTTAGATGTTTATAAAAATAATTGGTAAATCTTTGAAAAGAAAACTTAAAAATTCAAATATCCATAACTTCAGAACACAATTTTTTTAATCGGATGGATACCTGTCAGTTAATTTACTCTAAAACACAACATATTTTGTCGCCAAGAGATTGTACGATTCGAAGTTCACCTATGCTCTGGAAGTCAAAAATTTTCTATGATTTTTAAAATTGAAATGATATGAACATACAAGTCTTATGAAAGAAGTAAATATAGGTCAGCCCTGAAGAAGTGAACTGTAATGTTCACGAAACGTCGGCAAAATTCATAGTTTTTTACACGATTGGAACCCGAAATATTCCTATTTATCAAGTGCTGTCTTAGAGTAAAGCTAAAAAGTTTTTTATTCTGATATCCTTAGTTTTACTTGGACTTTTTCAAATGTTTAAAAAATATATTTTATACAAAAAAGCTATCTTGCACAAAAGAAAAAAAACAAAAGGAATAGTTGATTGAAAATTACGAAACAAAAATTCGGAATTAGGAATTTTAAAAAATACCCTAATATCCTTCATATCCTTTGTTATCACTTGAATTAATTGAAATATTTTTAAACTACCATAAAGTAGGATATTCAATATCCTGTGAAATCTTTTAAAACCCGTACAATTTTTTAAAAGTGTTTTATAATTTTTCGTAATTTTTAAAATAATTGAACATTCCTTGGGATTTAAAAAATTATTCTAAAATCTTGAAAATTCTTTAATATCTTTGAATTCCTACGAAATTACTGACATTATTATAAGAAATTATTTAAAATATATTGAAGTATCATGAAATCCTACAAAATCCCTTATAAGTTAAAATCTTATATTATCTTAAATTATCATATATTATTATGATATCCTTTTGTTCATATAATCATAAAACTTTTTCGACCTTATAAAAGCGTTCCATATCTTACAAAATTCTAGTATGTTTTATAAACCCTCATTGAAATTTGTTTAAATCATCTGAAATCATTCGAATCTTTAACTTTTGCTTGAAAAATTTTTAATCTCTTGAAAAAGCCTTGGAATCTCTGAAAATACCCTAAAATATTACACATTCTTTGATATGAGTCCAAATAATTGAACATTTTTAAAGCTCCTGAAAACTATTTAGGATTTATAAAAATACCCTGATATCTTTCATATAATTTAGAACCACTTCAACATATTGAAATATATTAAAAATACTAATATTTTTTATATCCTGTGAAATGTTTTGAAATTCCTTGTGATTTTCTCAAGCGCTTGAAAATTCCTTGAAATTTTTTATAATGTTTTTGAATCTTCAAAATTCTTTAAAATCCTCGGAAACACCTTGACATATTTGAAAATCTTTGAAATCCTATGAAATTCCTTCATTCTTGTGAATAAATTATTTGAAATCCATTGAAATATTATAAAATCCCGTAAAACTACATGAAATCGTATATTTTCTGAAATAATTTAAAATTTATTGAAATACCTTAAGCGCTTTCAAAATCTCTTAAAATCATTGAAATCCTCTGAAATCTTCTAAAATCTCTTGGAGTCATTATAATATCCTAACATTTCATAAATCCCATAAAGTCGTTCGATATTCTCCAAAATGTTAATAAATTCTTTAAAATTCCACGGAAAATTTCTTGAATCGTCAAAAATAATTAAAACCTTGAAGAGATTAAAGAACATTTTTTTAGTCATATTTTCACTTCAAGAAGTGACTAAATGTAGATATTTAGCTGCTCTAATTATTCTTAGGAGTTACATAAAATAATCTTTTTTTAACATTTGTAAGTTTTCAAATAATATTTAAAAATTGTATTTTCTGCCTTTGCGGAAATGCATTTTCACAATAAAATACAATAAATTATAGTAAACTACAATAATGTAAAAAAAATTTGAGATTGTAAAATTTTATAAAATTTTTCGAATACTAGCAAAAAATAATTCTAGTTGGGCTTCCGTTTTCGGTACCGATCGTGAAAGAACTGTTTTTGTCAAGTGGTGTATTTTTGGCTTTGGTGGAGGAAATAAGGGTGAGTGGATGCAGAAAAGGCAGAAAGTGCTTGATGAGAAAGCTTGGTCAGGGGGCAAGAGGTAGGAAATAAAGGCGGGAAACGTCACAGAGCTTTGCGTAAGGTAGGATGCCGACGACGCGAACTCCACAAACTGGCGCCAGAGGGCAACAGTTACTGGACGATCGCACAGAGCAGAAAACCGTAGTGGCTGCAACAGCTGACGTTGCTGAAAGCAATGAAAGTGG
>NC_046657.1:173766632-173767662 GCF_010883055.1 Belonocnema kinseyi | reverse complement strand
CCGAATTACCATCAGAGAAGTTGCTGAAGATGTTGGCATATCGGTTGGCTCATGCCATGCTATCTTCTCGGACGTTTTGGGCATGAGACGTGTGTCAGCGAAGTTTGTTCCAAAACTGCTTAATTTTGATCTAAAGATCCATCGCATGACCATCGCTCAGGAGATGTTGAATGAAGTCAAAAATGATCCTGATTTTCTCAAAAGGGTTACTGGGGATGAATCGTGGGTATATGGTTATGACGTCGAAACTAAAGCCCAATCGTCTCAGTGGAAGCATCCTGAGTCTCCAAGACCGAAAAACGCACGTCAAGTTCGGTCAAATGTGAAGGTTTTGCTCACTGTCTTCTTTGATTACCATCGCGTAGTGCATCAGGAATTCTTACCACAAGGTCGTACGGTCAATAAGGAGTTTTACCTTCAAGTTATGCGCCGTTTGCGAGAAGCGGTACGCAAAGAACGTCCGGAACTTTGGAAAAACAATTCGTGGCTTTTGCATCAACGATAATGCACCTGCTCATTCATCGTTTCTTGTGAAAGATTTTCTGACCAAAAACAGCACCACAGTCATGCCTCAGCCTCCATATTCACCGGATTTGGCCCACAGTGACTTTTTTCTTTTCCCAAAACTGAAGAGACACATGAAAGGACATCGACTTTCAACGATTGAGGAGACAAAAACTGCATCGCTGATGTCCTTTCATGTGTCTCTTCAGTTTTGGGAAAAGAAAAAAGTCACTGGGGGCCAAATCCGGTGAATATGGAGGCTGAGGCATGACTGTGGTGCTGTTTTTGGTCAGAAAATCTTTCAAAAGAAACGATGAATGAGCAGGTGCATTATCGTGATGCAAAACCCACGAATTGTTTTTCCAAAGTTCCGGACGTTCTTTACGTACCGCTTCTCGCAAACGGCGCATAACTTGAAGGTAAAACTCCTTATTGACCGTACGACCTTGTGGTAAGAATTCCTGATGCACTACGCCATGGTAATCAAAGAAGACAGTGAGCAAAACCTTCACATTTGACCGAACTT
>NC_046657.1:173765471-173766532 GCF_010883055.1 Belonocnema kinseyi | reverse complement strand
ACGTTAACATACCGTCGCCACATTTTGAGCCTAGACATTCCCGATGATAGCTGCAGGACGTGCCATGCACACTCCGAGCATTTAGCTCACATACTATCTAGTGGTCCAACTCACGCGGGAACGACCTACATTCAAAGGCACAATGCGGCAATAAGAGGGAAATTGAGTCAATTGTATCGAGACCTTATAAGGGAGTTGCAACGATTATACCAAGAAAATTCTGTTAAAATAATCGTCCTTACCATTGGCGCTCTTGGAGGTGCCAAGCTTTCACTTGCTAATGGGCTAAAAAGTATCCCTGCGTGTCAACAATATGCTAGAACACTTGCGGGAAAAATGCAGAAGGCGGTTGTCCTTGGGTCACTCCGTGTTCTTAGGGTGCACGAGGCTTTTGCTGGATCGTCATATTGATTCCTTTACAGACTGTAACCACCTATCTCACGGTTGTGAAACGTGGTTATAGCTGAAATTTTACCGCGATTTCGTTGGAAGCGGGTGCAATTTTTCAGATTAGCACCCGGCTTTTTCCAATCATCGAAGCACTTCTGATAATCATTTTGTGGTATAGCCTTCAGTTCTTTCAGCAATGCAGTTTTTATCTCCTCAATCGTTGAAAATCGATGTCTTTTCATGGGTCTCTTCAGTTCTGGGAAAAGAAAAAACCAAACCCTTGTAACCTTTTACTCCTCTGCCAGAAAAACAACACGAGCTTTATAGTCAAAAATGTGAACATATGATCGTGACGAGTGTACCAACACAACACAACAAAAAATTTAAAACTTGAATGTACGTCGCCCGCGAAAATTGAATATACGAGGTGTGTTCAAAAAGTAAGGTGACTTTTCAATTTTCGCGGGCTACGTGCATTCAAGTTTAAAATTTTTGTTTTGTTGTGTTGGTACACATGTTCACAGTTTTGACTATATAGCTCGTGTTGTTTTTCTGGCAGAGGCGTAAAGGGTTAGAAGGGTTTGGTGTGCTCGGCGATTTTCTTCTTTCAAAAAAATGGAGCAAAGAGTTTGCATTAAATTTTGCGTGAAAAATGGAATCCAGTGCTCTAA
>NC_046657.1:173759239-173765371 GCF_010883055.1 Belonocnema kinseyi | reverse complement strand
TGGGAAATTCAAAATGGGAGGTAGAAAGGAGAAAAATGAGAAGGGTATGTAATATTCGAGAAGGGGTTATGGAGTGGCAGGACATAGAGTTAGAGCTATTGGCTAAACAAAGAGAAGAGAGATGGACAAAGATTATAGATTCGAGGTACAATAGATGGTATATGATGGTCAAAGGATTGACGGAACCAGAATATCTGCAAAAAATAAAAAAGGAAGAAAAATGGAGTAGGGCTGTACGGTTCAGAATGGGAGAAGGAGTGAGAGCATGCAGATATTGGATGAATGAAGAGGAGAATTTATGCAGAGTATGTGGATACGAAATGGAGTCATGGGCACATGTATTAGAGAGATGTACAGGAGAGGAAGAGGGACAGTTGAGTGTGGATGAGTGTGTAAGATGGATCTTGGATGGTAGTGGACAGGGAGTGATGTAGATGAAGAAATTGTATGAAGTAAGGGAAAGCAAGGGAGTAGAGCAGAGCCAAACGGGTGATCCTGAAAAGGCACAGTAAAAACGAAAATTGTTTTCAATATCGTGGAAAATGCATTTTTTTTATGGTAAGAGGAAACGGAAGCCCTGGAAGCTCGCTCATTTTAGGAATTAATATCACTACTGTTACTATTGTTTATCCTACCTAATGCGAAAGAGTAGAATATAAGTAGTAGTTAAGTTAGACTAAGGATGGAATTGTAAATATATGTACAGGGAGCGGTGGCCCTCAAACCCGTAAAAGGGAGAGATTAAATACATACATACATACAACTAATTCTAGTTTCTAATAGAATTCTAGTAGAGGGGGTTCTTTACTCATGTACGTAATTTTTCGTAATTGGTAAAAATGTTCTCCTCAAGATTATCTTTTCAGTCATAAATTTTATTATTTGGTTGAAAATTGAACAATTTTCGTAAAAAGACATCCGTTTTGGTTGTAAATTAAACTTCTTTGTTAAAAATGTACCTTTTTGTTCTAGAAATTTTGCTCTTTTCGTAGAACAGTAACCTTTTCTTAAAAATTGATATTTGGTTGCTGATAAGTCAACTGAAAATTAAACTATTTCCTTCAAAACTTACTTTTTGTTTAAAATTTCTATTCTTCTGTTAAAAAGTCATACTTTTTGGTTAAAATCTGTTTTAGAAGAGATTTCATCCATCTTTAATATAAATGCAACTGTTCCGTTACAAATTGAACTTCCTTTTTAAAAGTTTGTCTTTTTGATTTTAAAATTCACGCCTTTTAGCAGAAATTACATTTTTCTTGGTTAAAAATGAAACAATTTTGTTGAAAAGTCATAAATTTTTGTCAAAAATTCTGCGATTTTGTTGAAAAGAGAAATAAAATCTTTGTAGGGTGAAAATTAAACTTAAAAAAAAATGGTTGATTTTTCTTTTTATTAGATATCATCTGTTTAAAGAAAATTCTACCTTTCTTGGATAAAAATGCAACTGTTTTGTTGAAAATTTACTTTTCATTTACAATTTATATTTTGGGTTTGAAAAATGAACTGAAGTCTGTTCTGGATGCAAGTTCAACTTTTAAAAAATCGTTTTTAATTAAAAATTCATCTGTTTTACAACAAATTTCATTTTTCTTGGATAAAAATATTTTACTATTCGTTAGAGAATTCATCCAATTTTGTCAAAATTCATCCATTTTTATTGAAAAATCGTCTTTTTTGGATTGAAAAGATTTTTTTTGTAAAAACTTATTTCTTGTTTAAAAATTAAGACTTTGATCGTGAAAAATCAACTGAAAGTTTTTTGCAAAAAATTCAACTATTTTTTTGAAAATTTATCATCTTGATTAAAAAATTCATCTGTTTTAGTAGAAATAAGAATTTTTAAAAATGAAAATGCAAATTTTTTATTAAAAATTCTTTTTCTTTGAATCAGTTTTCAACTATTTAGTTTGAAAAATTCGGCTCAATCCCTTTGTTATGAAGTAATTTTTTTCTTGAAGGTTTATATTTTTAGTTGAAAATTCATCTCTTGGGTTGAAAGTTTAACTGCTTTGTTAAAAAATAATAGTTTTTAATTGATACTTGTGTAAAAGTTAAACAATATTGTTAAAAAATTTTTTTGGATTAAGGCTTATGTCTTTAGTTGAAACTTTAACTGGGACAAGAATTTTCATCTACAAAAGATAAATCTAAAAATAATGGAAAAGCTACATTTTCCATTATTTTTAGATTTATCTTTTGCAGTTGGAAATTGTCCTTTTTTAGTAAAAAATAATTGTCTTGCTTTGAAATTTCATGTTTGATGAAAATGCATCAGTTTCGTGGAAAATTAATTTTAATTTTTAAGTGAAAAATCATGTGTTGAAAATTCGTCGTTTTGAATTAAAAAAAATTTTTTTTGTATAAATTTTATCTTTTTTAATTGAAATTTAAACTTTTTTGTTGGGAATTTATCTGTTCAGGTTTAAAATTGAATTATTATGTTCAAAATGTAATTATTTTATTAAAGTTCTTTTTTTCGTAAAAAAGATTTTTTTTGCCCAAAATAAATTAATAAATTTTAATAATTTTAATTTGTATCTGAAATACTGTTTTATTCGGTTTATAAAAGATTTTATGTTGAAAATATTACACGACTGAAATGCTGCAATTTGAATATTAATGATTAAGAAAAATTAAAAACAAGTCAAGCAAAAATCCGGGAGTAGTTTTGAAAATAAAAAACATTTCCGGAAACTAAAAATTACGTGCAGTTGGGGGGGGGGGGACTTTTTTGTACGGTTTGTTACAGGGGAATCGCGGGTCTTGGAGAGGGCCTGTAATCCGTTACGTAATTTAAGTACGGCCGCTAATATTCATACATATCATTTAAAGTTTCATCGATGACAGTGTTCATAGGTTGAATTCTCAACTTTCACCTCGACGAGCCTCGTTTTTCTCCGTGACTATTTTTGTTCCTTCTTTTACCATGAAATTCCTTATGTCAAACTCGCTCCGATGCTTCGATTACTTCGCGCACCCATAAGCACCGCGCACCAATCAGAAGCGGGAAAGACTGTCAGGCTGGGCGCCCTCTACCAGCAGCCATACAGAAAAAATGAAGATTACAAAAAAACTGACTACTACTATTGTAAGTGTTTAAGGGCATGTGATACTTAGAAAATTGTCGATTTTACAAGTTTTAAGTTACGACTTAAAAATTTGGGAGATGATAGCGAACATACTAACGGACGTCGCCGCATACTTTATTTGTTTTTTTTTCAAAAATTTTTTTTGATATTGCTAACGACGTGTGTACATTTGGAGGTTATGTATGTTACAATTCTCCTGTGCGTTACTTCCAAACTACACAATATTTTTGGCCGAAAACTTTGGCCTTGCAAATAAACATAGTAATTAATCTCCCGGAACTAACCCTTTTTGCAGGCAATCAAAAAAGTGTATTTCATAAATAATTTCCAGATTATCGGAAAGGCAGAGATGAAAAACGACCTAACCTCAAAATAATATGGTACACATGCATAAAATTTTTATTTAGCACAATAAATTTTTTTTGTTATTATCCCTCAAAAAAGAGTTCGGGGACGTCTGTTATGATATTTTACAGCAACTCTGAATTCAGTTTTTGAAAATTTTCATTTTTGTGAAAAAAAAAAGCCGGGGAAACTGTAAGTATCACATGCCCTTAAACGATACCAATACGAATAGTGCTGGGAGGGGGAATTATTATTTTTTTATTATTTTACTATTTTTCTATTATTATTAAAATATAGATATGATATTTATATATATGGAGTATATATATAATTACGATTATATATACACACACACACATATATATTTGCACTGTAAAAAAGATTTGTGTAAAATTACAAAGTTTCGGAAAATTACATATTGTATCATTGTAAATATCACATACTTCACTGTGTGATTTTACAAAAGTATGTGAAATAACATCCTCTAGCGATGTAAATAAAAGGACTCTCGAACAGCAGTGTAATATTACACTCAATAAAAATAAAATTACACATTCCCTCTTATGCACTTTACATTCAGAAGGGAAAATTCAGTCGCAGCGTGTAAGAATACCATGCGTCGGTAAAATCACTTTCCTGTGACTCAAAATTACATCGAAATTTTTAATTTTACCAAAGAGGAAATTGACAGCTATGTTCTACTTTTTTGACAGCTTTTACACAAAAATAGACCGAATTCGATCGAGCTATTCCTATTTTGCCTTTTACATTTTCTGCTATTGGAACGGAAAAAATTGAGGTTATTCAAAACGTATATTTAATATTTTTGTTACGGAATATTTAAACATCAAAAAAATACCCATAATATCTTATGTGTTTTAAGTAAGTGGTAACGTGTCCGGCTTGTGTTTCTTCAATCTCCATGAAAATCTACGAAGTTTGAGCTTCGAGTGTTCGAAACCTGTCGCCCTGATAAATTTTATTTTATTCTTTCACATAATGAATTTTACATTTTCGCGTGTAAAATTATCGACCGAATTGGAATATCATAACAGATTCGTAAAGTTACTCCGATACACAAGGGTCCTTTTATTTACATCCACCAGAGATATAAAATTCAATAGATTTTTTTTACAGTGTATATAAATATTCTCTCTGACCCATCTCGACTCTTCCAAGACCCTCCAGTTACAGTCGAATACCCACCCAAACCAGAGGAGGTCGAAGTATTTTAAAGAGAAGTCTACGAAGTTCAGCATAGACTGGACAAAGACTCAGAAAATATAAATAGCTTCAAGGAGTTATGTGTTGCCCTCATAAAACCTGATAAAGAATGCCCACCCATCACTACCGAGGAGGTGAAAAAAGTATGAAGAGGGATGAAGAACTATTCCGCACCGGGACCAGAATGTATCAAAACCTTCTGGTGGAAGAAGTTTTTTTCAACCCATCAGCATTTGGCCCGTATTTTCACCTCATATTTGAAGTCAGAAGAGCCGATTCCAGAGTGGTTGGTGGAAGGGCGCACAATACCCCTGCCGAAAATAGGCAACTTAGCTGACCCGAAGAATTGCAGGCCAATAACTTGTCTAAACACATTTTATAAGATATTCGCAGCTATCCTAAATGATAGGATTGTTCGGGCAATTGAACCTGTGTGGAAAGAAATGTATGAACAACGAGGCTCAAAGAAAGGCGTAGCCGGATGTCGGGAGAACCTGCTCATCGATAGATGTGTCTGCAAAGATGCAGCATTCTACCAGCGTGACCTATCGATGGCCTGGATTGATTATCGCAAAGCTTTCGATTCGACCTCACATAGACTTATCATCTGTCTTTTGGAAATCTTAAAGGTTCATCCGCAAATAGTTGGGTGCATACAGAGATTGATGCCGCTTTGTAAAACCAGATTTACTATCTCATCGGGAAAAAATCGTGTGACAACTAACAAGGTCACCTTTCAGAGAGATGTCTTTCAGGGCGGCACCATGAACCCACCCCTCTTTTGCCTTACATTATTGCCACTATCTCTAGCACTTCGCCATTCCGACGGGTACTTGTGCGGCAAACCTGCTGATCGAAAGTACAAGGTCACTCATGTATTTTACATGGACGATCTTAAGATCTATGCTAAAAACAGAGAACAACTGCATCTAGCTCTGGGGATTGTCGAACGGTATACTAAGGAAATTGGAATGGAATTTGGGTTAGACAAATGCGCCAAGGTTTATTTGAAGCGAAGAAAACTTAATGGCATCCCTGAAGATCGTGAGCTCGTTGATAGAAGCGCCATACAACACTTTTGCGCTGGAGAGACTTATACATACCTAGGCGTGCCACAGAGCCGCATTCAGGATGTGACATCTATAAAGGATACTCTCCGAAGTAGATACAAACTTCTTATCCGACATATTTGGTCTTCCGAACTGTCGGCGAGGAACAAAGTATCTGCAACGAACATGCTTGCCGTCCCGGTACTACTCTATTCATTTGGAGTAGTTCCATGGACGAAGAACGAGCTCAGATCACTTGATATCGGGACAAGAAAAGTTATGCACATCAACAAAAGCATGCATCTTAAGTCTTCCGTTCCGCAACTGTACATCTCACGCCGTCAAGGGGGTCGCGGAATATTGAGTCTTGAATGTCTTCACAACCGGATTATTCTGGGTACAGCACATAGAGTTGCAAATGGAAG
>NC_046657.1:173757622-173759139 GCF_010883055.1 Belonocnema kinseyi | reverse complement strand
CACGTCTCATGCCCAAAACGTCCGAAAAGATAGCATGGCATGAGCCAACCGATATGCCAACATCTTCAGCAACTTCTCTGATGGTAATTCAGCGATTTTTCAGCACCATTTCTTCCACTGCTTGAACGTATTCATCTGTTGATGTGCTGGGACGTCCAGGGCGAGGTTCGTCTTCGACATCCTCTCGGCCTTCTTGGAACAGCTTGTACTACTTATACACATTTTTCTTACTCAGAGTAGACTCACCGTATGCAACTGTCAACATTTCAAGAGTTTTAGAGCACTGGATTCCAATTTTTCACACAAAATTTAATGCAAACTCTTTGCTCCATTTGTTTCGAAAGAAGAAAATCGCCGAGCACACCAAACCCTTCTAACCTTTTACGCCTCTGCCAGAAAAACAACACGAGCTATATAGTCAAAACTGTGAACATGTGTACCAACACAACAAAACAAAAATTTAAAACTTGAATGCACGTAGCCCGCGAAAATTGAAAAGTCACCTTACTTTTTGAACACACCTCGTATATTCAATATTCGCGGGCGACGTACATTCAAGTTTTAAATTTTTTGTTGTGTTGTGTTGGTACACTCGTCACGATCATATGTTCACATTTTTGACTATAAAGCTCGTGTTGTTTTTCTGGCAGAGGAGTAAAAGGTTACAAGGGTTTGGTTTTTTCTTTTCCCAAAACTGAAGAGACCCATGAAAAGACATCGATTTTCAACGATTGAGGAGATAAAAACTGCATCGCTGAAAGAACTGAAGGCTATACCACAAAATGATTATCAGAAGTGCTTCGATGATTGGAAAAAGCCGGGTGCTAATCTGAAAAATTGCACCCGCTACCAGCGAAATCGCGGTAAAATTTCAGCTATAACCACGTCTCACAACCGTGAGATAGGTGGTTACAGTCTGTAAAGGAATCGATATGACGATCCAGCAAAAGCCTCGTGCACCTTAAGAACACGGAGTGACCCAAGGACAACCGCCTTCTGCATTATTCCCGCAAGTGTTCTAGCATATTGTTGACACGCAGGGATACTTTTCAGCCCATTAGCAAGTGAAAGCTTGGCACCTCCAAGAGCGCCGATGGTAAGGACGATTATTTTAACAGAATTTTCTTGGTACAATCGTTGCAACTCCCTTATAAGGTCTCGATACCTCTCTTTCTTTTCATTCTCCTTGGTTATGATGTTTTTGTCAGCTGGTGCCGAAAATTCGATAACGAACATGGTTCACTTCTCGAAGTCAAGAAGAACCATTTCAGGCCTCGAGTGAGCAACAGAAACCATTGTCGAGAATATAAAATTCCAGTATATGCGGCACTTCCCATTCTCGACAATTGACTAAATTTCCCTCTTATTGCCGCATTGTGCCTTTGAATGTAGGTCGTTCCCGCGTGAGTTGGACAACTAGATAGTATGTGAGCTAAATGCTCGGAGTGTGCATGGCACGTCCTGCAGCTATCATCGGGAATGTCTAGGCTCAAAATGTGGCGACGGTATGTTAACGT
>NC_046657.1:173756400-173757522 GCF_010883055.1 Belonocnema kinseyi | reverse complement strand
GCGAGAGCTTTGGCCGATGCGAACCGTAAAACAAAACCCACGGCTGATCATAAGACCAAAAGACGAATGCATCAACTTGCCATAAAGATAGGCTGGGCAAGATAGTACGCGCCCCGCATTCAATGTGTGATTGACTACATCACATCTAGCCGGAATTTTACCGCCAAGGTTCGAAAGTTAGCGCGCGAACTCCGGACCCGTTATCACACACTTAACAAGTCAAAGCTTCTGACCATCAGGCAGCATATTGTTGAGAGAATACGGATACTATCTGACGCTAAGAGAAGTCTAGAGCGGAGGGAGAGATGGGTCATTGAAAATCAACAGTTTCTCTCTGACCCATCGATAGATGTGTCTGCAACGATGCAGCATTCTACCAGCGTGACCTATCGATGGCCTGGATTGATTATCGGAAAGCTTTCGATTCTACATCCCATAGACTTATCATCTGTCTTTTGGAAATCTTAAAGGTTCATCCGCAAATAGTTGGCTGCATACAGAGATTGATGCCGCTTTGGAAAACCAGATTTACTATCTCATCTGGCAAAAATCGTATGACAATTAACAAGGTCACGTTTCAGAGAGGTGTCTTTCAGGGCGACACCATGAGCCCACTCCTCTTTTGCCTTACATTATTCCCACTATCTCTAGCACTTCGGCATTCCGGCGGGTACTTGTGCGGCAAACCTGCAGATCGAAAGTACAAGGTCACTCATGTATTTTACATGCACGATCTTAAGATCTATGCTAAAAACAGAGAGCAACTGCATCTAGCTCTGGGAATTGTCGAACGATACACTAAGGAAATTGGAATGGAATTTGGGTTAGACAAATGCGGCAAGGTTTATTTGAAGCGAGGAAAACTTAATGGCATCCCTGAAGATCCTGAGTTCGTTGATAGAAGCGCCATACGACACCTTTGCGCTGGAGAGACTTATATCTATAAAGGATACTATCCGAAGCAGATACAAACGTCTCATCAGACAGATTTGGTCTTCCGAACTGTCGGCGAGGAACAAGGTATCTGCAACGAACATCCTTGCCGTCCCGGTACTACTCTATTCATTTGGAGTAGTTCGATGGACGAAGAACGAGCTCAGATCTCTTGATATCGGGACAAGA
>NC_046657.1:173742890-173756300 GCF_010883055.1 Belonocnema kinseyi | reverse complement strand
AATAGGGTACCATCATAAATGTCCTTGAGGGGTTATCGGATAAGGGAATAGTCATAAGGAACAAAGTGTAACGCTGGACACCGAGAGAGTGAGACAAGCAAAGCAAAGAAATTAAATTCGGTCGAGCCTAGGGAGTCAGTTAATAAATAAGTACCATTGAAACTTTCGCATCACCAGGAGGTTATAGAGGTCAACGAACCTTGTCACTAGGAGGTAATAGTTCTCAACGAACTTCATCACCAGCAGAAGGTTACCTCCCGGACCCGACTGTTCGGGAAGGTATCAATTGGCGGCCCAACCTAGGGGCTCGAGGACACACCTGAGTAGTCTTATATCATCATTTTCAAAATAGTGCACGAGAATAGTACTTCGGAGACCACCTAAATAGGAAAACGATCGCCGAACGTACCATCTCGACAAAGCAGACATCCACCACTTCCGGAAGTGGAATACAAAATCCGGTGGCGCCCGACAGAACTACACAACAACCTACAACACCGGAGGACCACCCTACGACAAGCGAAGATACCGCCAGACTTCAGAAAATCCGCCACGAGGTTCGAAAAGTTCACGACGGCAGCGCTTTCAGAGCTTATCACCAACACTCGGCCGACGGTACGGTTCTAAGCAATGGATTGTTCTAAACAATGGATCAGATCCAAAAACTACCAACGTCCAATGGAAGACAGACAGACACCGCCATCATACCTCAGTATGTGGCCCCACTCACCATCCCCATGATACAGCCAGGGCAGGCTGATTGGACAGCTATAATTCGAGCCATCCAAGCTCCACCACTAAACTTGACCAACCTCGCGGGACATGACCATGAGGATCCCGAGGCCTACCTACGCGAATGTGTACTGATATTCACACAAACCAGCATTGAAGTGTCGCAATGGACACGACTAGCCGGAAAAGCATTACGCGAGCCAGCCTCAAAATGGTGGGAGATTTTTAAATCCCTATCACTTACCTGGAACAAATTCTGAGGTGCTACGACAAAAACAGTCCAACAACGCCACCATTATGCGTCTTAACGCTCAAATGTATTCCCGAAAAGAGGCGGACAAAGAACCTTCAAACGTTTTTCTGCAGCAGAAATATTTACTAGCACTCCGTCACCTACCAGATACCGAAGAGGGCGTGATTTTGCGGATCCTTCTGGAATCACTACGGCCGTCAATGCGACGGTTATTCGAGCAGCATCTCCACGATCAAGCGGAACTCGATTATTGAAGCCGACGACCAACCTTGGAAAGTTCCGAAGAAAGAAGAACTGCCCAAATTACCACTTTCACCGAGACTGCCCTGTCTTCCAAGGAGCCAGAGGCAACTACCAGGGAAACTGGCGTCGACCGGCGAACGACGAGGCCGCCGGTCGATGTTCAAACCCCTTGCCCCACAGTAGGTGTGACAAGCACCATCGTTCGCGTACACCTTGGAAAAAAGGAAGCCATCGCCTACGTGGATTCATGTTACTAAACGAAGAACAACTACGAAGACTTAAGCCCAGCCCACCATACGCTCAACTTGCCGCCCAAGGATCCCCCCTACCGCTGATAGTCTCCATCCAACTGTCGCCTAAGATTAGCGGAGCCACCTACCCGGGCCGGCGATCCAGCACGAGATTCATCTCTTCGACACCACGTCATTCCAAGAGACACCCAGACACTACTCTGAAGAAAAACGGAAATGGCTGGCCGAACAGGTTCGCAACATGCTCGCCGACGCGATGATCGATCTCACCACCTCGCCTTATAGCTTGGCCATCGTGGTGGCTGGGGAAAAGGACGGAGACTATCGGTTTTGTGTGGATTACCGAAGGATCAATAAACAGATGGTGGATGCCCCTCAATGTCTGCCTAGGATTCACGAAATCCTTAAGAACCTTGGCAGTGTCAAGATCTTCACCACACTAGACCTAAAGAGCGGTTATTGGCAGATACCTCTGGCACCAGAAGCCCGAATGTACACGACCTTCACAAGGTCCAGCGGAGGACAATACCAGTTTAGGGTAATGCCGTTCGGTTAAAAAAACGCATCTGGCACCTTCCAGACCCTGATGCGATACGTGCTAGCGGATCATTGGGGCAGATCGCCATCGCTTACTTGGACGGAATCATAGTATACTCTGACGATTGGGAACAACACCTTCTACACCTGTCTCTCAAATTCGAGAGTCTCCAGCTCTACGGTCTAACGTGCTCGCCCCAGAAATGCCAACTAGGGCAAACCAGCCTGGCTTACCTGGGACATGTAGTCACTTCCGATGGGTATCTACCTCAATCTAAGCAACTGCAGGCCATACTAGAAGCCGAACCACCCCGTATCGGAAAGAGGCTAAGGTCACTGCTTGGGACCATGGACTGGCTTCATGAGTATATTATTCATTACTCAGAAACTATTGCTCCTATTACAGACTAACTGTACACGAAACGACCCTATAAATAGACGGCCGAAGCTACAACAGCCCTGGAGGCCGTAAAGGTGGCGTTCACCCACCACGAACCATTAAATCGACCTGACCCTTTACTTCCTTTCATCCTGCAGACGGACGCCAGTTCTCGAGGAATGGGCGCGGTGCTCATGCAAGAAGAGCACGAGGGACGTCGTATAATCATCGCCTACGCCAGCGCGAAATTCTCAGCAACGGAAACGGCATACCATTGTAATGAGCAGGAATGCCTGGCCGGGATCTGGGGTATCACACACTACCGGCCTTACCTGGAGGACCAGCCTTTTGTTCAGCGTACCAATAGTAAGACCCTTACCTGGTTAGACCGACAGAAGGATACCCGGAACAAATTGACCAGATGGCATGTATTTATAAGTCGATTTACCTTCACCATCGAACATTGCCCCGGCAAAGACAATGAGCTGCCGGATGCCTTATCAAGCCACCCAGACCCGGATACACCATCCCCGGGGGAACCACATCCAAGTTCTTCGAAGTGTTGAGACACTCTCCCTATTCAAGGAGATCTGCGAAGCTCAACTAGAGGATTCGAAAATTGAATCAGACACTCCCCGTTGGATACAATTGGAGAGACAGCCGCAACACACTCCGGAAGAAAGCCGCTTCTTTAATAAATACCGCCTGCACCAGCATGGATTCTAGAGACAAGCCACGGAACCATTCAAATGGTTGCTTCCGGCTCCCAAAGCCCTTCGGCAACGAATTATATGGGAATACCACGACGCACCACTTTCCGGCCATCCAGGGGCGGAAGAAACAATCAGAGCATTTCCAATGCGAGTTTCCACGGTGCCAAAAATTATTAAAATACTGGAAGAAGAGATCTTCGCATGTTGCGGGTACCCACGACGAATACTGAGCGACAACGGTACCCAATTCACCGGACACGTTTGGGCAGAAGCTAGTAAACGTTGGGACGTGGAGCTATGGACCACGCCCGTTTATCACCCCTGGAAAATCACACCGAGAGACGCATTCAGAAGATAAAAAAGGGCCTACGACTCCGATTAGAACCCCGGACGCAGCGTACCTGGGATCAAAATCTGCCTTACATACTGTTTGCACTTCGACGACGTTGCAACGCCGCGACCGGCGAGAAACCCAGTTATTTTCTACTGGGAAAGACCATCCCCTTACCCGGTGAATGGCGGATTGACATCCAAGTATCGCCACATAGTGACCGGAACCCAGTGGAGAACCGCAAAAAGAGAGATGACAGAGCTCATCAAAATCAAGATACCTACCAGAAAAGGTACTCCGGCGATCCATACACTACCCGCTATACCGCCGGAGACTGGGTGGTGACAACATATCACCATCTCTCGAATAAAGCAGCAGGTTACAATGCCGCTCTCGAACATCAATGATTAGGACCGTAACAGAACACACGACGCGTGGCCGGGGACATGTACCAAATTTGGAAGGACGGCCATCAGCAGAAGGTCTAAGGGAAGGACCTCTGGCCCGCGCCGAAACGAAGCTTGTTTCCAGAGGTTGAAATACCCGTTTCCAGAAGTGATGGCGGACAGCTGCACCAGAACCCGTTTCCAAAAGTGTCGACGAACAATCGCAGCGAAGCCCGATTCCAGAATTGGAAGTACTCGTTACCAGAAGTGTCGACGAACAGCCGCACCAAAGCCCGTTTCCAGAGGTTGAAATGCCGGTTTCCAGGAGTGTTGGCGAACAACCTCACCGAAGTCAATCTGCCGATGGAGAAATGGCCGTTTCTAGAATTGTCATTCCTAATTTTTTTCGATTGTATTTGTTGAAATTTTCCAATCAATTCAATCCAAAATAGGGTGAGAGAATTAGGTTTTAGGTATAAAATTACATAGGTACATTACAAAATCAGCAATTAAATAATGTAAAATATTAGAAAGCGTTGCGAAATTCATCAAATGTATTATTTCAATACAAACCACAAGACATTGAGATATAAAGAGAGGAGGGAATACAAAAGTTGAACACAATACTAGGTCAACTTTTCCTAATTATTTATTGCAATATTCATTTTTAAAATATTTCTATCAGTGCTCTTAACCTTACAGAAAATACAACTTTTTGTTTAAAAATAGATAACTCTTATCTAGTGACTACAATATAAAACTGCGATTTTTAGGACACATAACATTTGTATTACAACACCTTACTATGTTGCTTTAGGTTAAACTAGCAAAAACAATTGTAAATCACAGTTTTGTAGAAATGGAAATTCTTTAAACATTTAGAAATATATATTGAATAGTACGCAGTAGTACCTAGCATGAATTAATGTTTTTTATAGTTAAACAGCGTTTTTAAATGCAAAAAAGCATTAAATTTCTAACCTCAAAGTTGTCTTACATTTAATTTAATTCGCGCGTAATTTTTTGATGTACCAACCACAAAAATATACATTTAAACTATAACTATTTATAGTTTATATTTGTTAGAAAAATACATACATAGTTCTATTTTATACAAGGTTGCTAGGTAGCGTTGAGTTGTTGTAAAATAGTTGAAGGTGAGTGTAGAATTGCGAGGCGGTTGAGTAGGATCGCGGACCGAGTTTTTGGGCTAAAGAGTCGAAAGTTTAGGCCAAGTGGTCGTAACGTTTTACTGTATTACTTATGTTTGTTACATTTATTAAAATTTACATAAACAATCTAACGTGTGAATTTTTCATTATGTCAACTTACGCGTTAATTCAAGATCGTATAGTTAACTTAGATTGAACTCTAACATATTTACATTTATATTTATAGCTTCGTTATTTATAGTCAGATTAATTGAAACAAACTTATTTATATGTAACGAAGCAACAGCCAGGTGTCCGTCACCTGCTGTTCAGTCATCAGACCTGCGGGGTGACAATTTTGCTCCAATAAATGAACACAGCGTTCGTTCACTGGAACACGGGCAATGTAAAGGTCCAGTACGTGAACACTCACTTATTAATAAAAAAAACGTACTTTTTGTGAAAAAACCTTATGGGAAATTGAATAATAATATCTTGCAGCTATAACAGCACAACTTTGATGCAGAAAAGGTAAAGAATTTTTTTGTAAAAGCAGTGTAAAGAAGGAATTGCTTAGGCACGTACCTTATAGAGGTCGACGACTTTCTCACTATCACTCACCATAATCGATGATGATTCGCATTCAAGAAATTTAAAAAATTATTTACAAGGATTTACTGCAATGAATTGTATATTAAACTCTTCAAAATTGCTTCAAGATTTCAAATATATAAAAATTCATAAAGACTTTAACTTTGAAAGGTTATATTTATATATTTCTCGCATTAGTGTTCATTCACTGTTGACTGTTCATCCACTGGATCACTCACCCTATAGCTCTCTGCTACTTATATTACGAGAGATAGCATAGTTACCTTTAAATGCATTTTACGTAAATTGTTATTAATATATTGTAATTTTCTTTTCACATATGTACAGTCAAAATATGAAAGCATCTGCATGATTTTTTTCAAAGCAAGGAGAGAGTGACGCGAAAAAACTACGGTTTTCGTCCTTTCAGGAAGGATATTTTCCGAAACAATTTTTGTACATAAACAAATGGGGACTTGTGTGGAGCGCAATAAAGTAAGCTTTATTGTGGTATAAGCTGTGTTTTCATCCGATTTTTTTCTTACGCGTAAATTACAAAAATGTGCAGCTGTTTTGGAGAGGCCTTCCTATCGTGAACGGTTAATACTCACGGGAGAGTCTCGATCAGTCAGGAAACTACAGGGGGCGTTACAAGCTTCGAAGACGCCGGGTGACGGATTATCGCGATGCATAGCAAAGAAATTAAATTTGGTCGCGCACTTCAAATTAAATGAGCCCATCACGCATTAGAGTGAACGGCGCGCCAATCACCGACGAAAGCCGCTCTGATTCAACCACCAACGGAGAGTGGGAGACTCAGCGACGAGGGAGACTGCCCGTCCAGCGGAGTGGGAGGGCCGGCGCGCTAGCAGTTAAAAGGACGCCGTTGATTTCTCGTCCTACAGGAATTTCATACCGTTCTTTTCAGAACGAACATTTCAAACATACGAATTTTCTATTCATCTCTACATTTGGGACTCGTCCGTTTTCACCCACGAGCTGTCAAGCCTTCTATCCGGGTAGTCCCATCCGATAGTACCTAGGGAAGAGTTAACTGTTCATTAAGACTTAAAATTTCGAATCCCTTCTAGAGGTATCACCGGGTTGTCTGAAAGGATAGTTTCCTAGTGATCTATCTGGATGGGACAACGAAATTAGAAGAAGGGAAAGGCGTGGTGCATGTGATAGAGATGGCCATCTCCGGCTCGTCGACGGCGGGTGCCGATCGAAGCCATCAATGACTATCGGCAAGAGCTGGTAGTCCTGACTCCGAACGGTCGACAAGAGTTGCCGAGACCTCACGAACCTCATTACCAGGAGGTTATAGAGGTCAACGAACTTCATCACCAGCAGAAGGTACCTCCCGGACACGACTGGCCGCGAAGGTATCAAATTTTACCGTAAAAACCCAAAAAATGACCGCTTGCTTTTTATTAATTAAAAAGATTCATCACGTTTTATTCGCTTATTCCTCATTTATCTTACTGGATTTTCAGAAAATAATTATGGGTTTTATTTTAGGATATTTCGGAAAAGAAATATAATTTCACTTGGAACAGGGAATTTTTTAAATGGAACTGGAATTTTTTCATGAATTATAATTCGGATTTAAAAGAAAAGAATTTTTTTTAATCCCTCTTCCAAGTCAGAATTTGCCACAATTTAAAAGTTCCTTATTCTAAATGTTAGGCACCGAAAGTACTTCAAGCTGTTTTTAGAGTAGAAGTATTATTTCAAAGAAGAAATATTTCTCAATTATAATAGAAATTTTTCCCATTGTTCGCTACGAATTCATCTGCTCTCAGTCGAAAATGCAACTAAGTGTTTAAAAGTTGAATTTTCTGGTTAAAATTTTTTTTTTTGTTGAACATTCAACGCTTTAATTTAAAATTCATTTTTACTTTGTGGAAAACACGTCTTTTTTGGAGAAACTTCAGCTTTTCAGCATAAAATTCAACTATACTAGTTGAAGAATCATCATTTCAATTAAAAAATAATAATTTTGATTGAAAACTAATATCTTTAACTGAAAATTTAATTTTTCACTTTTAGTTGAAAATTGATCATTTCTAGTTCAAAGTTAAACAATTTGTATGTAAATTGGTCTTTTTTAATTAAAAATTCACGTATTTTGTTAAAAAATTGATTGATTGGTAAATATTTGTCTTTTTCTTTGGGAGTTAATCTTCTTGTATAAAAATTCTTCTTTTTGGTTAAAAAATCAAGTATTCCAGTTAAATGTTCCTTCTTTTAGTTGAAAATCCATATTTGAGATTTAAACTAAAATTATTTGGTTGAAAGTTGATGAAAGTCAGGGCAGTTGCATACTCCTTAAATTTAGTTCAAAAATTCATCTTTTTGGTTGAACTTTCATTTTTTGACTAAGCCTTTTTTTTATTCAAATTCTTGTAAAAAAATTATCCTTCTTAGATGAAAAATCATGTTTTTGGACAGAAACTGATCTTTTTGCCCAAAAATTAAATTATTCTAGTTAAAGATTCACCATTTCAGTTAAAGATTCATATTTATGGTTCAAAATTGAACTATTCCAATTGAATATTTACAATTTTATTTAAAAGATTCGTCACTTTGTTTAAAAATGTAACTATTTTTTATCATGGAGAAATCTTTATAATTTTTGCTCAAAAACTACAAACAGTATATAATGATACATAATATATAACAACAAATAATATTTAATGTGGGAAAAAATGGGATTGTATCTAAACTAAAAAAAAAGGGAAATTTGAAATCAATTTCAATCCATTTTTGAACGTATTCGCGTTTGTGATGGTTAGCCCTTTTAATGTATCTTAATATTATTTTATTTAGATGAATTAATACGATGTCAGAAATTTCATTGCGATTGATCTGAAAAAATTCATTTGTTGAGGAGAGCACAATTTTTTTGATTTTGTGAATACACAAAAGATCTAAGTTTACTGGCAGAATGCTGCCGTATCTCGTAGGAAGTCACTTTTAAGTCAGCTCATAAGCGTTAGTTTTTTGGTCCGAAGTAAAAAGGATTTCTAAGACTATAGGCTCAGCGTATTTCTGTCCGCTTTCTCTCTGGCATGACGCTCATTCAAGCCTTTCTTACGCATAAACTTTTCAAATTAGCTTTCGTTCCTCTATTAATTTTACGCCGCTTTCATTGTCTGCTCGTCAAATGATGAAATTTCAAATCAAGACCATGCGATGAGTGGGTCACGTGACCAGATTCCTACCTTACACGTTTTCAATTCCTAACTTATATTCGCACGAACTTCCACATAAAGTTAAGAATTCGGGATACTAAATAAGAATTACTAGGAAACGTGAGTCTGGTCCTAAATGTTCATAATCATAAAAAGTTTTTTTTAATGATTTTTTTTTTTGCTTTTTTCATCATTATCGAAATTTAGTACCAGACCCACGTTTCTTAGTGCTTCTTATCTATTACCCCAAATTTTGAAGTCGATGTGGCGCTTTGTGTAGAAATAAGTTAGGAAATAAAAAGAGTTCCAGTAAAGTAGGAATCTGGTCACGTGACCAACTCACCACATGGTCTTAAAGCACACGTTTAAAATTGAGCAATTTATCATTTGTTTAAGTTAGAATAGCTCAAGCTTTTACATCTTAGTTTTGGATTTGTAGTAGTAAAAGTGTTCTTTGAGAGCCTCGGAATAAAGTATTCAATTTGCAAGGTTTTGCTTTGTAATTGTATAATTTTACATATTTTTAGTTAGGTTCTATTTTTTTTAAATATTTCATATTTTCGAAAAATCGAAAGTAAAATGCTTTTAAATTCAAAACCATTAAAGTGAACTTTCGGGATGATTAATTTTTTAATTTTGAATTGAAAAGAAAAGCTGTATTTATTAACTTTATTTTTAAATATATTTTAAGTAACATCTCAGTCGTTCCCTTTGGCCTTTCCCCGAGTGGTCAAGCTTACATTTTCCGTCCTTAAGGTAATTCCACTTCTTTGGATTTAGATTCAAATTCTCTCGCATACTTGCACATCCCGAGAACCGGATTTCTCGCCATTGTCTTACATAAGTGATCTAAGAATGACCCCTCTATTCCTTTCAACCATCTATTAACCTTTTTTACCCACTGATTGTCAATTTGTTTCCTAGCTTTGTCACATATACATATATGTTCAATATCTTCGTCCTGTTCTACACAGAACCTACACTCTACGTTTATATACACTTACTTTCCTGCTTTTCCCACGTTCCCACAACGTAACCTTCCCCATTGAATTTCATCTTTTAAAGGTAATTCCCTGATCTTCCAGTAACCTTCTTCTCCCTCCAGAATTTTCCACCTATTGTACAGACTACATTAAGAAGAATCTTCGATTCTAGCCACATCCTTCCGTATTTCCTCATCTCTCATCACTTCAATACCAGTTTTTAGTTTTTCTATAAACTCATCTTTACTCCCGCTTTCCCTTACCCAATCTAAAAGTTCTGGTTCTTCTAATTCTACCCAGGCCCTTTTTAAGATTTTGCTGCACACAGAGGGGTTGTTATTTTTGATCAACCTTAGTTCTTCCTCGAGGCAAATCCGTGAGTCTGTGTCCAATCTTTAGGACTTCAGCGTCATACATGCCAGCTCTATTTTTGACTTCTATGTTCAAATCACTTCTATTTACTTCTGTTCTCCAAATATATCCCGATGTATTCCTATCAATTCCCAGTACCATTTTAGCAAACCTAGCTTGAACTTTCTCAATTTCCTCTCTATTCTTCCGTCCCCAAATCTCGACCCCATACAGCCCTCCTGATTTTGCAAGTATATCCATTAGATAAAGTTTCCTACTTATACTGCCTATTTTTTCTCTGGTCATCACTCCCAAAGCTGCATTAGTCACTTTCTGTATTTTTTCCACCATGATTTTGATATGTATGCCGTAGTTCCCCGATTATGAAAACCAGAAACTTAGATACTTGTAGCTATCCACTACCTCAATTTTCTGTCCTGCAATACTCCAATTATATTCTTTCCTTTTCCTTCCCCTATTTCTAAAGACCATAATTTTTTATTTCCCTGCATTGACTCCTAGATTGTTCCTGCTTACATACCCTTCTAAAAGTTTCAGCATTCCCATTAAGTCCTCTGCAAACTTCACGGTATAGATTTTTGTTTTCCCTATCACTGAACCTCCCGTGTTTCCCCCATTTCCCAAATCTCATCGATGTCGTCAATAAAAATATTAAACAGAGTAGGGCTCAGGGGGCACGAATCATTTCCAGCATTCTTCCTTTGAGCCCTATATTATACAGTTTTTAAAATAAAATTTGCCTTTCTACCGTATCAAATGCCTTTTTAAACTCTATAAACGCTACATATAATTTACCACTCTTCTTTTTAATCTTGTTATTAATCAAAGAATTTAAAACAAAGATTAGGTCTCTTGTTGATCTTTTCTTTCTAAACCCCGCTTGGCTTTTTTTATAGAGGCCTTCTTTTTCTAGCCACCCCCTGAAACGTTCGTCCATTATTGAAGCCAACATTTTATAACCTGTGTCTAGTAGCGATACCCCCTGTAGTTTTCCGTATCACATTCACCGCCTCCTTCAAATATTGAGGCTATATTTGAATTTTCCCATCCCTTTGCCATTTGGCCCGTTTTCCAAAAACCATTTATTTCTTGATGACATTCTTCTGCCCAAACCTTTGGTATGCCTCTAATAAACTCTATTGTTATACCATCCTCCCCTGGAGCTTTTCCCTTTTTCATTTTTTACACTATTTACAAACTCTTCAAATGAAATCTCTTTATTTGGGGGAATCTCTTCCTACTGTTCTAAACTTCTTTCCACTTCCCCTCTCTTTCTTCTTTCTTTTTCCTTTCGTACACTTCCTTAAGTTTCCTTTTTTCTTCCTTTAATTTAACCCGATCATCCTCCCGTTTACTTTTCAGATATTTTTTAAGCTGTCCCAAACTTCCTTCCTCTGAGGCACGCTCTTCATCAAACCACTTTTCCCTACCCTTTTTTTCAAATCGCTTCTTCTTGCCGATCTTACTAGTCATTGCTACTATTCTTGCTGCTACCCAAACGCATTTTTTAAATCTTGCCCATCTTTCCTGCCATCCTTCCGGCTTCTTAGTTTCGTCCGACAGTTTCCCCATTTCCTTCTCGTATTCCTATTCCTTGTTTTCATCCCATATAAGTCTTTCTAACACTTCCCATCCCTCCTGTTTCTTTTGTGGTATGTTTGCATCTGGCCCCCTTACCTCCTGAGTGAAGGTTACTGGAAGATGATCTGACTCTATTCGGGCTTCTACACCGATTTCGCTGACAGGACATTCTTTCTCGTTTGCCAAATTAACTATGTAATCTAGAACCGATCTTCCATCCCCACAGATATGCGTCAATTTTCCATCTCTATTGCCCCTGATTCTCCCATTTAGGATTTGTAGTCCTTGATTATAGCAAAATTCTAATAATTCCCTGCCTTCTGTATTGATTAATTTATCCTCTGATTTTCTATCTTTTAACAAAATGTTGGCTTGATACTCCTCTAATTCATCTATACGCTCCTCCCCGTATATATTTCCCAGTTCCTGCTCTTCTCCTATTCTCGCATTCCAATCACCCGCTATAATTAGATGCTCCTCCTTTTCCGCCCTTCTTCTATCTTAGTTTCTAAGGCCTTTTGTATATTTTTAATTCCCAAGTTGTTATAAAATGACATAATTTTTACTTTTTTCCCATTCGCTATTAATGATTTACTCTCTAATATTAAACCATACTCCCATTCACTCATACTCACTCCTTCACTCCATATTTTCCTTAATCCCAGCAAGTGCCCTCCCTTAGCCCTACCTCTTTTCGTATCACTCTCCACTGGTTTTATATACCACACATAGTCGGAATCCAATTTACTCTTGAACTCTTTCCAAGAATGTTCTTCTAACCAAGTTTCTTGAAAAATCACTAAGTCGTAGTCGCTCCAAAAAACCCATGTCTTCCAAATATTGTTGAAACCTGCTATGTTTCATGAAACTGCTTTAATGCTTACTCTATCCACGAAATTGACGAATATTTATTTAATGATCCTTCTTGTTCCAAACATATTTATTGTCCCCTATAGTCCATTTCATGTAGCCACTATTTGCTGATAAACCATTCTCTCGGGCCCTTTCTACCTCAATTTCTATCCATTCCACTACCTGGGTTTCGCGTCGCGTCAAATCATCTTCAATTCTAATAGCTGTTCCTCTTAGCCTGTGTTTATTAGCCATAAGGCTTCTTTTCTCTTCCCACGATGACAACTTAATCAGTGTACCCCCTCCTATTACTCTGATATCCAGGATTATAATTACCACTCCGATTAGTCCCCATAACGTGTCTTGTATCCTTCTCTTCGCTTTTCTGCCACTACTTGCTCCGAGTCCTTGTATCAAACACCAATTTTCCCTATCTTATCTTTCTCGCAGCTGGTACTCTATTTCCCCCTTGTTTAACCACTCTGGCTGTTTTTGCTGCTCTCTTCTAGGTTCAAATTCCGCCCGTATGGTAAAATCGCCTGTGGGGATGAGAATCTCCTCTTCTTCGCTGTTGCTCCTGTTTTCCCTATCCTCGTTGCGAGTATTTGTTCCGTTACTTGGATAAATGGTCCCTGATGTATGTTTTTCAAGCTGTTCAAGGCGGGTTTCCAATTCCCTTATCCTATCTTTTAGGAGCATATTCTCCTCTCGACACTCGGTTTCTCTCTCCCTGGATTTCGTTAGAGCTGTCAATGCGGCTGCGCTCTGTCATACATACAGACATGTTTTTAAAAACCTGTTATTCGGGTTCATAGGTTCTGAAATCGTAGACTTTTGTATAGAAACAGAAAGGGGCTT
>NC_046657.1:173741612-173742880 GCF_010883055.1 Belonocnema kinseyi | reverse complement strand
ATAGCATCTCTGACGATAATGTAAAATATGTCGCATTCTTTTTTTAAAGGACTTTGACAATCTGTGTTTCAAGAAAAACTTGTAATTTTTTCATTCCTAATGTAATTTTATGATTAAAACTTGACTTGATTTTTTTGGCCGAAAATATTGTAGTAAGAAGGTAGTGGCCATGTAAAAAATCAGATTTCTGAAAAAATAGTTTTTCTATCATTTTTAAAATCAAAATAATATTACTAATGACGTAATTAAAAAAACTATATACAGTGAAACTCTTTTATAGCGCTGATTTTTGGGCTGCTCTTGAGTGTGAATTAACTCATTGTAGCCCGCTCCGCTTTTGTTTGTTCACGCTTGACTGCTCGCCTGAGTGACAACCGCAGACCCCGCGACCCCCGCGCAGTTCATGTAATACCTACCTACGGCGCGGCTTCAATTCTCGGAATGGCTATAGAAGGGAGAGCTATTAAAGTGATTCACTATAGTTTTAATGAAAAAATCTTTTTAAACTTACAAATTTTTATTTTAACAATGTTAATATAACAGTCAATCTTTTCCATGTGTCAGCTAAATTTTGAAAAATGTTACAAGGACGCTTGAAAGCGAGGTGATGTTTACTTACCTTTCCCTCTTTACAGCAGTTATCCATTTATTTCTTTGTAGTATTTTATGTGATGCTTTAGGAAATTTATAAAATTTTCAATCCTTCGTTTTGCCATTATTTTTACAATTCACAATGCAACGTGTGTAATTCCACTTACTGCCTACTGGAATACATATAAAATGCAATCAAAACACACGCCCGCTAAACTCATTACTCGCCACCTCGCGCGCTGGCATTGTTTCATCTATCCCCCTCAAACCGGCGGCTCACGGGGAATAAAGACGTTTAGAATAAATGTGACACGAGATTAACCGCGGCCGAGTGGCGACGCTGGCTGTACTTTTAGGCCAACAATTATTCTAATGCACGGGGAAAATAAAAATTTAATGCATACATTTATCTCAAAAAAATATTTTGTAGAACATTAAACGTCCAATTAATTAATAAGTACAAAAAGAAGTGAAAAAAACTTTATTTTGATGAATCAATATGAATTTATATTTCTTTTAAAAGATCAAAAATAATTTACTTTCTTCCGTTATAAGGCATTTATAAAAATTAAGTATCTATAAACAATATCTATTGTTAAAAATATGTCGAATATTTCTAACGATTTATATTATAAAGAACAGAATTTATAGAGTAAATAAATATTGATAAAGTTGTA
>NC_046657.1:173740261-173741512 GCF_010883055.1 Belonocnema kinseyi | reverse complement strand
ATACTTTTTTCACCTCCTCGGTAGTGATGGGTGGGCATTCTTTATCAGGTGTTATGAGGGCAACACATAACTCCTTGAAGCTATTTATATTTTCTGAGTTTTTGTCCAGTCTATGCTGAACTTCGTAGACTTCTCTCCAAAATACTTCCACCTCCTCTGGTTTGGGTGGGTGTTCGACAGTGACTGGAGTGTCTTGGAAGAGTCGAGATGAGTCAGAGAGAAACTATTGATTTTCCCTGACCCACCTCTCCCTCCGCTCTAGACTTCTCTTAGCTTCAGATAGTATCCGTATTCTCTCAAAAATATGCTGCCTGATGGTCAGCAGCTTTGACTTGTTAAGTGTGTGATAACGGGTCCGGAGTTCGCGCGCGAACTTTCGAACCTTGGCGGTAAAATTCCTGCCAGATGTAATGTAGTCAATTACACATTGAATGCGGGATTCGTACTGTCTTGCCCAGCCTATCTTTACGGCAAGTTGATGCAATCGTCTTTTGGTCTTATGATCTGCCGTTGGTTTTGTTTTACGGTTCGCATCGGCCAAAGCTCTCGCTGCATTATACATACAATAATTGATTGCCCAGAGGTCGGATTCACCGGAAAAATGTCCATGAAGCTCGTCATCCATTTCAGCCAGATCTCTAGGTTTGAGAGAAACCTTGGTGTTGATGTTTCTCCGGGTCGTAAAGCATCACTCTTCATCTATTGGATGCCTGCCCGCGGTTGGTCTTAGTGTCGCCTCTCTTTCTTTGTTGCCGGCTTGTTCTAGCTGTGGTAGAGAAGGCGTTCCGCTTACACAGCCCCTTTTACGGAGTAGTTCAGCATGGTTTCGCAGACGCTGCTGCGGAAAGTGCGATAGCTCCGGGTGTTTCTTGCACCACAGAGCATGCAGCCGTGCCATGGAAAGGTTCAAACGCTGGCTGTACTTTTAGGCCAACAATTATTCTAACGCACGGGGAAAATAAAAATGTAATGCATACATTTATCTCAAAAAAATATTTTGTAGAACATTAAACGTCCAATTAATTAATAAGTACAAAAAGAAGTGAAAAAAACTTTATTTTGATGAGTTAATATGAATTTATATTTCTTTTAAAAGATCAAAAATAATTTACTTTCTTCCGTTATAAGGCATTTATAAAAATTAAGTATTCTATAAACAATATCTATTGTTAAAAATATGTCGAATATTTCTAACGATTTATATTATAAAGAACAGAATTTATAGAGTAAATAAATATTGATAAAGTTGTA
>NC_046657.1:173738561-173740161 GCF_010883055.1 Belonocnema kinseyi | reverse complement strand
TATTTCTACAAAGAAAGACGAATTTTTAACAAAATACATGATTTTTTTAACCAAAAATAGTATAGATTAATTGTCAGTTTCAAAAATATATTTTTACAATACTATATAATTGTATAATTGCCGTTTGTGAGAGGCGAGGGGACTCACGTTCAGAAAGCACCCCGATTTTGCTTTTGATGTGTAAATTATATAATATTATTTTATTTATTTTCCGTTTGTGTGAAGTGAGGGGTCTCACGTTCAGAAAGCACTCCGATTTTGTTTTTTATGTATAAATTATATGAAATTATTTTATTTCTTTTCCGTTTGTGAGAGACGAGGGAACTCACGTTCAGAAAGCATCCCGATTTTGTTTTTTTATGTATAAATTATATAAAATGATTTTATTTATTTTCCGTTTGTGAGAGGTGAGGGGACTCACATTCAGAAAGCACCCCGATTTTTGTTTTTTTGTTTATATTATATAAAATGATTTTATTTATTTTCTGTTTGTGAGAGGCGAGGGGGCTCACGTTAAGAAAGCACCCCGATTTTGTTTTTTATGTTTATATTATATAAAATGATTTTATTTATTTTTAGTTTGTTAAAGGCGAGGGGCACTTCTTTTTAGTTATTTATTCCTAATTTTTTTTCTAGGTCCTTGTCGGTGGTTTTTTATGCCTTTCAGGCTTCTTCCATCAATCCAATATATTTATTTATGTATACGGATCAAAATTGTTGTTTTTCTTTCATTACATAACCTTCCTTCCTATTTAGTAATTTAAGTTTTCCACATTTGTATTATATCAATAGATCAATTGCAGGTTCTCTCCTCTACTTGGATACTTTTTTGACAATACATGTAAAAATTTATGTACTTACAACATTGCTGAAACTTTTTTTTCCCGCAAAATTGGTAAAACACATTTCGAAGTTTTATTTCTTTTTTCCTAACAGGTGTAATTAAGATTTTTTAAATTCTAATTTCATAGTAATAATAGTTACATGTTATAAATTTTAAAAACTTAACCAATTTCCAAAAAATTATATATTTTTATAAAGATTTTTCCTTATATTTTACAAACTAAATAATTACTACATCTGTTTAAGAAAATGATAAGGCGAGTTGTCAAGAAATTATCGACATATTTTTTAAAGGTATTTTTCTTTTAAATTATTGATATAATTATTTATAAATAGGTAACACGGATAGATTTATAATACAAATATTTACCCTTTTGTTTTTAGTTTAAACAATATCACACACTAAAGAAAAACTTGGACAATTTTTCGGTAATTCACGTTATCATTTTATCAGTTATTAAAATTCAAATATTCACAACATTGTCAAAATCTCGTTTGGATAAAAACTCAATTATTTGGTTGAAAACTTAATTATTTTGTTGAAAATGTAACTATTTGGTAAAAAAGGTCCTCTTTTCTATCAAAATTTCAACTACTTTGTTAAAATTCATTAATTTTTTTATTTAATAACTATTCTAATGAAAATATTTGTTATGTATTGTAAAAATATATTTTTGAAACTGACAATTAATCTATACTATTTTTGGTTAAAAAAATCATGTATTTTGTTAAAAATTCGTCTTTCTTTGTAGAAATA
>NC_046657.1:173725971-173738461 GCF_010883055.1 Belonocnema kinseyi | reverse complement strand
AGGGAGTTGCAACGATTGTACCCGGAATATTCTGTTAAACTGATCGTCCTTATCATCGGCGCTCTTGGAGGTGCCAAGCTTTCACTTGCTAATAGCCTAATATGCCTATAACCTAATATGCTAGAACACTTGCGGGAAAAATGCAGAAGGCGGTTGTCCTTGGGTCGCTCCGTGTTCTTAGGGTCCACGAGGCTTTTGCTGGATCGTCGTATTGATCCCTTTACAGACTGTAACCACCTATCTCACGGTTGTGAGGCGTGGTTATGGCTGAAATTTTACCGCGATTTCGCTGGAAGCGGGTGCAATTTTTCAGATTAGCACCCGCTCCCGGCGAAATCCTGCGGTTGTCCTTATGATAAATTTTTAATTATATATATTTATATAATTTATACACAAAAAAACAAAATCGGAGTGTTTTCTGAAAGTGAGTCCCCTCGCCTCTCACAAACGAAAAATAAAAACTAAATATACTACATTCACATACACATTCAATTATCATTCGTCCCGGCATGTAAAGTTTAAGCATTCATTCTATTCTTTGGTGGTTCGTATAAAATTTCAGAGTACATTCGAGACAAATGATCATCTGAAACTATAGCAGCTCGAAAACTTTGTTTTTGCTGATGCAATGCCGATTTTACGACGGTAATGACATTACCGCTATCTGTCGATAAGCGATTACGCTTTTTCGTCGAAACATCGGGTAAAATAGAGGAGGTCCTTTCTGTAGCAGCATTTGAATGAGGCAAAGATCTAATGTAATAAATATTTATAGATAGGTAACACGGATAGATTTATAATACAAATATTTACCTTTTTGTTTTTAGTTTAAACAATATTACACACTAAAGAAAAACTTGGACAATTTTTTGATAATTCACGTTATCATTTTATCAGTTATTAAAATTCAAATATTCACAACATTGTCAAAATCTCGTTTGGATAAGAACTCAATTATTTGGTTGAAAACTTAATTATTTTGTTGAAAATGCGACTATTTTGTAGAAAAGGTCCTCTTTTCTGAAAAAAAAAACATTTTAACAAAGTGGTTGAACTTTTGATAGAAAAGAGGACTTTTTTTACAAAATAGTTACATTTTCAAGAAAATAATTTATTTTTTAACCAAATAATGGAGTTTTTATCCAAACGAGATGAATTCCAAAATCGCCAATTTCTTTAATTTATTAAAAATGCGGATCAAGTTATAAATAAGACTATTATAATGTAACATAATTATAATATTATCATTATTAATATATATATATATATATCATTTATATTTTATACTTGAAATAACGTAATCTCAAAATATACACATATAAAGAGGCGCATGAGATATTCAAATCATGAGAATCGCCAGCATCGCAATCTGGAAATATTAAAATCCTAATCTCTTGATTTTATTTCAAAGCAGTTAGCAGATAGAGATATAAATAGAACCGCCGAAGTGTTCCGAACGGCAATTGTGCACCTTCGAGTTTTCAAATTCAGTAGAGGAGAAATGGGTTGCGCGCGCAACCCAGCCATGTACATCGTCTCCTACTATATTCACACGGACATAGACGTGCGATAGTATTGGAGTGAACCTCGTTTCAAATCTGGGATCACTGGCAGTGACGCCAATGTTGGCACCCTATGCTACTGCGCTTGCCTTAGGGATGCGCGCTGGTTGGCCGCAGTTGGCGCGCAATTTAAAATTACTTTAAAAACCATAGTTGTAATTTAAATAAATAATTATTAAACATGAATAAGAATGTATATAATTTGTGTAACTTTTTATTTCAGGCAAATTCAAAAATGTACCTATTATTAATTTGTTTGTGACATATAAGTCAGTCTTGGGAGTTCAGCTAAAATAAACTGTTATTTATGAAATATATGTGTTATATATTTTGCTCTTCCCTGAAATTAAATGTTATATAAATGTATACATTCTTGTGCATATTTTAAAAACACAGCCACACAAAACAAAAGTGTGCGGATCTGGTAACAAGATACACCCATCACGTCATGGTTGAGCCATAACCTCAAAAAATGACGAAAAATCATGCACTGAGGCAAATAAATTTCAAAATAATGCCAGTAATGCAAATTTTCACTTTAAAAACATGTCGACAACTGTGAAAGATTAATCCTTGCCTGATATCAACTTATTTAACATAACTTTACCCAACAGAACCTGACCTCACCTAACCTGAATTAACAGAAATTTATTTAACTACACGTAAAGCTCTGGAAGCATATTTTCCCAGTAGCAAATGTGTGCTACATCGAATGTGTCAATTCCTAACCTATAAAAACATGACCTGACCTAACTTAACTTCACGTAACACAATTAAACTCATTGTGTTGTCCCGTTGTGTTTGCGGTACCGTTTCATTCAGCTTCGGCTTAACCTACATAGATTTTTAACCTATCCTAACATAACACAACCTGACCTAACCTAACCTAGCCGAATGGAATTCAACTACACGTGTAGCTATGCTGGCGTACGGTTCTCAGTCTTAAAAATGTGCTATATTTAATAGGTTAACTCGATCTTAACCTACAAATGAATCTAACTTAACAAAACCTAACGAAATTTTGCTTAACGCAAAACAACTTAACTTAAGTGTTCCCGTTGTAACACAATAAAATTCATTTCATTGTACTAAAGGTGATTAAAAATTTGGACGCACATTACTCATTTGAAGAAACTTAGAACTACAAGTAGAATTGACCCCATTTCAATTAACCTGACAATGTTTGTATCAATTAAAATGTAGAACTGCAACTTTGACATGCAAATGAATAAGAGTTTTATTCAAAAAAATGTTCTCTCTGCTTTTTTTAAACTTGAGGGATATATTTATACTATACGCAAGAACAGGGTTGCCAGGGTAATTGGTTAGGTTAGGTCAGGTTTTGTTAGGTTAGGATAAGTTAAACCTCTATGTAGTTTAAGTCGAAGCTGAATGAAACGGTACCGCAAACACAACGGGACAAGACAATCAGTTTAATTGTGCTTCGTGAGGTTAGGTTATATTTATTTCTAGGTTAGGCTCGAGTTGACCCATTCGATGTAGCACACACTTGCTACTGGGAAAATTTGCTTCCAGAGCTTTACGTGTAGTTCAATAAATTTTTGTTAATTCAGGTTAGGTGAGGTCAGGTTCTGTTGGGTAAAGTTATGTTAAATAAGTTGATGTCAGGCAAGGGTTGATCCTTCACAGTTGTCGACATGTTTTTGAAGTGAAAATTTGCATCACTGGCATTATTTTGAAATTTATTTGCCTCAGTGCATGATTTTTCGTCATTTTTTGAGGTTATGGCTCAACCATGACGTGATAGATGATTTTTGATACCGAATTTAAATTCAGCGCCTCAAAATTCATAGGAATACGTGTGTCTTGTTACCAGATCCACACACGTTTTTTTGTGTGGCTGTGTAATTATTTGTTAAAAGTACAAGAATTATTTTTTTAAAGTAATTTTAAATGACGCGCCAAGTGCGGCCAGCTAGCGCGTAACACTAACGCAAGCGCAGTAGCACAGAGTGTCAACATTGGCATCACTAGAGTTGGGTCGCGGTAATATTCTCCATAATTTCAGCAGGAAAATTACCGTCATTACCGGTAACGTTTCTTTCGTTTTTTTCGTTACCGCTCACATTGCGACGCCATCTGTATTTTAAAATGTGAATGAATATGAATTTCAAAATTCGTTAAATTTGTTTAACAATTTCATGGAGAAGAGATAGTTTTATTGCAAAGTGTCCTTGATTTTTCTTGCGTCCGTGCATGTTATAATTATTAAAAATGAAAAAAAGAAAGAACAAAGTTTGGAAATTTTATAAACTACTGCGCCACAACCGAAAAACCTTTGCCAAGTGCATATTTTGGTGTGAAACGCATTTGCAAAACGCAACAAGAATGAAACAGCATTTAGCTGAGTTGTGCCAAAAAATTGAAAAATATAAGCTAGAGGTTAAAGTATATTTTAAAAAGAAGTTGGACATGGCAAAGGCAGTAAAAATTGCCAACAAAGAAAACATAAACAACGAAGAAGCAAAAAAGGATTATTCCACTATAAAGAAAGGTGCTAGTGAAGGTGATGAGGTATGCAAAATATAGGCTATGTTTTACCGGTAGTTCATATGATCTTTATTGTATATTTCAGACGCGTTTTAATTGCCCCCCCCCCCCCCCTGAAATAAAACGATGAAATTCATCGGGTCTTTTTAATGTTTTCAAAATAGAAACTGTCATTTTGTTTGCTTATGTATATCTGCGGCTAATAAATGCGATAGGAAAATTCCAAACCATGGGACAATCAATATTTATGATCGCACTCTTTCTTTTTTTGTTCAACTTTTGAAATCTATATGAAATCTTTGTAAAATCTCTACGAAACCTTTGTCAAATCTTTGTGAAGTATTTGTGAAATCACTTAAATTTTGTTGTTGTTGAAATCTTGGGAAAGTCATTGGAATATTTGTGCACTATTTTTAATCTACTTGAAATCATTGTGATATAATTAAAATTTTTCTGATATCTTTTGCAATATATCAAATATTTTCGACATATTGGGTAGTATTTGTGAAATTATAAAATTCTTTGAGAAACCATTGAAATCTTTGAAAACTGTCCGAAATATTTTTAATCTTTGAAAGATCATTGAGACCTTTTTAAAATCTTTGGAAATATTAAAAATATTTTTAAAATTTATTTAGTAATTCTTGCAAAATTATTGAAATTTTTGGGAAATCATTGAAATCTTTGTATCCGAAATCTTCGCGAAATATTTTCTATCTTTGTGATATCTTTAAAAAAATTATTGCATTTTTTTGAAATCTTTCCAAATATTTGGTAATATTTTTTAACATATTAAAATCATTCAAGTCTTTGTGAAGACTATTAAATCTATCCGAAATCTTTGGTTGAAAATTAAAATCTTTAACCTTATCTTTAAAATTTATCTGAAATATTTTAATTATTTGAAAAATCATAGAAATTGTTGTGAATTCTTTAAAAAAGCTGTGCGAAATATTTTTGAAATATTCTGAAATATTTGTGAAGTTATTGAAATCTTTGAGAACTGTTTAAGATTTTTGTTAAATCTTCTAAATATATCCGAAATGTTTTAAATATTTGTGAAATCAGTAGAAAATCATTGAAATCTTTATTCAATCTTTAAAATCTATCATAAATCTTTGTGAAATCTTTGTAATCTATCCGAAATCTTTATGAAATCTTTGATAAACTATTGGAACTCTTTTCAAATAGTCGTAAAATGTTTTTAATTTATCTGAAATCTTTGCGAAACCTATAATTTCTTTGGTAAAACATTGAAACCTTTATGCAATCTTTGACAAATGGTTGTGAAATCATTGTGAACCCTTTAAAAATCTTTGCGAAATATTTGAAATATTTAAAAAATATTCGGCAATATTTGGAAAATTACTGAAATCTTTGTGAAATCGTTAGAAAATAAAATTATTGCAATCTGTTAAATCTATTCGAAATCTTTACGAAACCTGTGAAATGTTTGGGTAATTACTAAAATCTCGCGGCCATCTTTGAAATTTTTCTGAAATCATTATCATTATGAATTTTATACCTGTATTTATTATTTACTGTTTATTGTTTATTTAATGTTTGTTTTCAATTTTTACATAGTATAATATTATATTATGTACAAGTTGAACCATTCAATATTATATGTCTATTCCCCTGTCACCTCAAGAAAAAAGCCTCCCCCGCTTCTAAAGATGAGACAAGAAGATGCCACTTTAGGAAAATAGCCACCCAGATAGCACAAGAATTGACAACAAGCTTGTCTAAATCTTGCCATGCAAGTTTCGGAACCTTGCATCGCAAGGTTTAGGCAAGCTTGTTGCAAAATCTTGTGCTATATGAGCAAGAAGGTGCCAGATAAGAAAAAGAGATAAACAGAACATGCCTATTCAAGAATTAATTTTTCTTACTCAAATTTATATTGGTAGAACTGGCGGTATTTAAAAAACAAATAATGTCTATCTCCTTTATAACGATACTAAGTAACCCTTAACGATCACACGGGGTGTATCACACCTCACGGGCTTTTCGGTTGTTTTTTTAAAGTATTTTTTTCGAAAAGTTAAATTATCACTGAAGCTTCCAGTATTTTTTTCCCTGAATTGTATTGTTTCAACATCAATCATGATTTTTTTAGACATAAATATCTACAGATGTATTCGGAGGTATTACCATTAAGGATTCATTTTATTTTTCATTAATTTTGTTTTGCGCGGAATAATGGAAGAAGACAAAATCATTTTAAATTTTTTAAATACTGCTATAGCTATCAACTTAAATTCGGATAAGAAAAATGAATTTCTGAATAGACACGTTCTTTCTCTTTTCCTGGACTGGTATCTGCTTAGCTATTTTTTTGAAACTGCATCTGCTTGCCCCGTCTTCTGAATAGGCATGATATTGCGCTAACCCGACAAAGTTTAATTTAAAAAAAGTACAAAAATTATTATGTTCCTTATAAATTAAAGGCAATTTATTTTTTTAGACTAAATGTGAAAATCAATGTAAAGAAGGTTTCACATCTGAATTTATGGACATTGTTAAAAAAATGCAAGAAAAAGAAGAACTTGATAGTCTGATTGCGAGAGCTATATATTTTGATTGTACGCCGTTACGAAAATTGGAGAACCCACATTGGCACAAGGTTTTTAAAAAACTAAAACCAGACTACACGTTACCTTCTCTGAAACGACTTTCTACGACACTTCTGGACGGTGAGTATAATAACTTAAATAAAGAAGTGCGTAGGAAAATAGACGAAGCAGAAGCTTTAACATTAATGTCAGACGGTTGGTCTGATATTAACCAAACACAATTTATTAATATTCTTTTTTCTGCGCCACAACCAGTCCTTTTTTCCTGTGTTGAAACCGGCTTAAATGCGCACACAGCCGAATATATTGCCAATCTCCTGTCTTCTGCTATCGATGATGTCGGCCCAGAGAAAGTCCATTGTGTGGTCACTGATAATGCGGGCAACATGAAAGCAGCGTGGAAGTTGTTAAAAAATAATAATCCTCATCTAATTATTTAAGGTTGCAAAGGCCATGTATTAAATTTTCTCATTAAAGATATTGTCAGTGTTCGAGAAATAAAAGCAGTTATTGGCCCTGCTAAAGACATAGCACACGATTTTATATACTTGAAAGTACCGAGAGAAATCTTGAAGAAACTACAAATTGAAAATCATGGGAAAACAATAGTCCTGGTACAAGTGGTAGATACCCGATGGGGAACTTATTGTGATCTTTTCGACAGCTGTTTGAAAAGTAAGGAAGATTTTCAAATTGCGGTCGCATACAAAGACGTCTGTCAGGCAATATCTCAGGATTTAATAAAACCGATCATGGATGAAGACTTTTGGTCTTCATTGCAATAGGCGTATGATTTAATAAAACTAGCCTGTGATTTAATTAACGCTCTAGAAGGTGATAAGCCAAACCTTTCGTATTTTCACGAAGGTTTTCTGCTCGTAGGCGAGGCAGTGAATAAAAAATCTTTTTATTTTTGTCAAGGGAAAGTCGCGAAATTAATTTAGATTCTGACATTAAGCAATCTGATTTTATGTACCACGATGCACAATTAGCGGCTCATTTATTTAATCCGCGACTAGAAACATCTACTTTAAATGAAGAAGAATTAATAAATGCTGTTGAATTTATTACAAATTATGCAGAAGAACTCAACTTGAATAAAAATAAAGCTCAACTTGATTTGGGACAGTATTTTTCAAAGACGTTAGTGTGGTCTTCAAAAATCATTTGGGAGGCAGTTAAAAACACAACCAAAAATTTGGTGGCAGGTGTATTTTCATATGCGAGAGCTAAGTAAAATCGCAATAATTCTTCTTAATCTACCTTCAACATCAGCAACGTGCCAAACAAATTGGAGTTCATTTTTGTACGTTAAGCCCAAAAAAAGAAATAAATTGACGAGTGAACGAACCGTAAAACTTGCAGCGATTCATTACAACTTACGGACTTTCCAAAATCAGCAAACGATGAAAAGGACAAACAAAACTTAGATTTGGATAAACTGATACCTGATAAGGAAAAAAAGTAATTATTTTAACATTATTAAAATATTTTCCATAAGTATATACTATATCCTTAAGAAAAGAAGCAGCTAAAAAAAATACTTTTATGAATACGAGAAAAACTGCTGAGAAAAGAATTGATAGAATACTTGACCATACCCACTCGCCTTGCCACTTATTCTTTTGCAGAGCTTTCTTGTCACATTACTACCATTATGCATAAACTGAATCAATTTCAGTCAGTTCTATATTTAAAATCGTTGAATATATTGGGGAAGAAATACGTTGTCTAAAAAAACATTTGTCTATAAAGTTGTACTATTTGAATGTTGTTTTTCAACAACAAAACTCTCGTTTTTTTACTTCCAACCTCTCTAACATTCAAAATCAGCCAGAAAATTGAAGAAAATTTTTTTTTTTAATTAACAAAAGGCAGTAGTTTTTTCGAAAAATTCAAAAGTCGATTTTTCCAAAGAATACATCTATATTTTTTTGCGAATATAATTTTTTTTAATTCTCCTTTGATAATGAAGATGTCTTGTAAGTTTAATGCTGGCTAAATAACTTTTCTAGCTAGGAGAATTCTTTTTTTCTTACAATCGAATTTTCTGCTTTTTCTTGGAAATAATGACAGATACGAAAAGATGTGAAATTAAAAGTTTTTACGCCTAAAAAAGTTCTATAAAAATGTCTAATGTTCTTTTGCAGTATGTTTCATAATTTGCGACAAAATTAAAAGATTGCATTATAAAGGAAAAAAAATTCTCTCGTCTCAAAAATAGTTTAACTCGAATGAAAACATTTAAAAAATTTATTTTCTGGAAAACCCCTCTCTTTTTATTCTTCCAAAATTTTATCGTAAAAGAACAAGAGATATTTTTCACATAACTTTTTTAGAGGTGCAAAGTCTTACGTTAACATTTTTTTGTATCTGTCATTGTTTCCAAGATAGAATAGAAAATTCAATTGTGAAAAAAGAACTCTCCTGTCTGCAAACATTATTTATCAAGCATCAAACTTACAAGATATACTCATTATCAAAGTAAAGGTTCAAAAAAAGTTTGCAAAAAATGTCAAGGTGGCTTTTTTGAGAAAATAGATTTTTTATTTTTTCAGATATGTGAAAAGTTGGAGGGGTTAAGAGAAAAGAGTCGGGTTTTTTGAAAAACAGAGCACAAAATTCAAATATGCATAACTTTTTAGCCAAGTTTTTTTTGCCAATCGGAAAAAATACGTATCGCCCAATTTCTTCTATTAAACAACATATTTCGTCCACAAGAGAATCTGTAATTTTAAGTGTAGAACCCCTGCTTATTTGAAATGGATTCGGTCCGTATATTCAGTCAATTCAAATTTTAATTACACTTTGATATTAACTAGACGACGATTACTCTGAAGGAAGTGATACTGAGGAAGATAATTTAAGTACCCGTAGTAACAGTGAAATTGAAGACGAAGATCTAGGTGATCAAAATCAAATTGCAAGAGGAATTGAGAGCGATAAACATACTTATATGGAATCGAAATCCAAAAGTAAAATTTTAATGTTAATTTCGTAATTGGCAATATTTTTTGCTGCTTTTAAGATGCTAAAAGGAAAATGAAAAAATGTAACCATATTTTTCAGGGGGTAACATAACAGGAACGCAAGTCTCCTTATCACATCCTATTCAAAAGGTAAAGTTTTTTTTGTTGAATTTCCTAATTAAATATATTTTTTGCTGCATTGAATATTCTAAAAAGAAAATTCAACAAAATAAAACTTATTTTTCAGGTGAAAACACCACAACAGGTACCAAAAATCCGCGCGATCCAATCGCAAGAGAAATTAAGAACGAAGAAAATGCTTCTATGGAATCGCCCTCTAAAGGTAAATTTTCAACGTTGAATTTTGTAATTTGCAATCTTTTTTGCTGCATTAAAAATGCTAAAAGGAAAATAAATAAATTTAACCATATTTTTCAGGGGATAACATTACAACAGGAACTGAGACCCACGCAAGTCTCGTTATCGCATCGCATTCAGAAGTAACATTTTTTATTGAATTTCCAAATTAAATATATTGTCTTGCTGCATTGAATATTCTAAAAAGAAAACTTAATCAATTAAACCATATTTTCCAGGTGAAACATCACAACAGGAACCAAAGATCCGCGTGATCCAATCGGAAAAGAAATTGAGAACGAATAAAATACTTCTATGGAATCCCCCTCTAAACGTAAAATGTCAACTTTGAATTTCGTAATTTGCGGAATTTTTTGCTGTATTAAAATTGATTTAAAAAAATGTAACCATATTTTCCAGGAGAAAACATTGCTACAAGAACTAAGATACACGAAATTCGACTCACCGCATCCCACTCGAAAGGTAAAATTTATAAGTTGAGTTTCCTAATGAAAGATATATTGTTATGCTGCATTAGAAATTCTATAAAAAAAAACTTCACAAATGTAACCATATTTTTCAGGTGAAAACATCACAACAGGAACTGCGACTGAATATGTAAAACACAAGTCGCTTTTTTCGGATCCGTCTTCAAACAAAAACGATAATCTTTTCAGCGATGTTTTGAATGAAGAGAAGTTTAATGGAAATGGGAAAATACCTCTAAGATCACCAGCAATACTTCGTCCGCGAAAGATAATCAAAAAAGAAAATTCAAGCTTCGGTATTCCAAACGAAACGGAAACATCGTTGCAACCACTAATAGTCAACACTCAAAGGCCGCTTTATATTAATGATCCAAATACTCAAACTTGGAAGCCATTTCAGGGTTGACTTATTTTCTTGTAAATGAAAAATTTTAGTTTTTGTTGCGACATCCGAATGCTAATCGTTAATTGGAAATTGATAATACCTCAATAAAAAAAACAATATAAAACGTTTTTTTTTTGCAAACAATAGGATTGAATTTTGATTCATATTATATACCTCCTTAGAATGTTTCCATGAAACCACCCTTCTTATCTTACCCTTATCTATTATTACAGAAAACTACGTATTTGCCAATATCTTGCCAAAATATTTGAACACATATAATGTGTCACTTCTTATTAATAATAAGCATAGTAATAATACTTGTATTCTTCATGATGGTGTGAAACTGCAAAATGCCTACAACGTTTCAGCAGATTAGGTTAGATACCCTTCGAAACATTTTGTTCAAGAAATGTTTTTCATAGACTTTTCTATGTAGCAAATACATACGTAATTGCTGTCTACTCAATCTGCAAAGTGTGAACAATTAAAAGGAACAATACTTTTGCAAAAAATAATGTGCGCATACATTTTTAAGCGAAACCAAATCCCACCGTAGAGGTTAAGGAACACGTTTAAACGTGAAAGTTTTTCCACAAGTTATTTAATGTGACGAATATTGAAGAATATTATATCAAATAAACGCAAAAACAATAATCAATTCAAATTTCTTGAAATTCAAAAAAATATCGTTACCGGAGAATTTCCTTTACTTTACCGGAAATTTTTACCGTTACCGGTAATTTCAGGTAACGACCCAACACTAGCATCACTGGGGCTGCTCTGAACCATGTCTTTTGAAATTTGGAGGTTAACTCGCATCATATGTTTCGCTGGTGCAATGGCATTTGCCTTTTTATTCAATAATTAGTTAATTATAATCTACCATATAATAATAACTCGATCTTCTAATATTGATTGTCACACGCTCCTGCAAATATTCTGACGAGCGAAACAAGGTACCGTCCTTCCTTGGCCATAATTGTATGTCGAAATAAGCTGCAGTCTGCTATTTAGCCATACTTGTAATACGAAATAAGCTACCGTCGGCTATTCCGTCATACATGTATGGCGAAATAGTCGCAACCTTCTTAATTTTCACAAAAAAAAGTGCTTACCGTAATAGCGACGTTTCTAAATTCAGGGTAAAGAACAGCAAGCTGTTTAAAATCAGGCTCTTCTTCTTTGTATTTATTTCTAGGGTGCATAAACTTTCTTAATCGCATGATGTTATTTATTATTATAGCCTAAATATACAACTTGTTCCAAGTTGCCAGATTCTGATCAATTCGTATTGCCATTCGTTTAGTCATGGACATAGGAATCAGTGATCCCAGATCTTAAACGAGACGTGGTCCAATGCTATGACACGTCTATGTCCGTGTGAATATGGTAGGAGACGATATAAATGCCTGTGTTGCGCGCGCAACCCATTTCTCCTCTTCTGAATTTGAAAACTCGAAGGTGCACGATTGCCGGTCGGAACACTTCGGCTGTTCTATTTATATCTCTATCTGCTTTAAAATAAAATGAAGAGATGGGGATTTTAATATTTTCAGATTTCGATGCTGGGCTGGCGATTCTCATGATTTGAATACTTCGCGCGCCTCTTTATATGCGTCTATTTTGAGGTTACGTTACT
>NC_046657.1:173722602-173725871 GCF_010883055.1 Belonocnema kinseyi | reverse complement strand
TTCAAAGCAGATAGAGATATAAATAGAACCGCCGAAGTGTTCCGATCGGCAATCGTGCACCTTCGAGTTTTCAAATTCAGAAGAGGAGAAATGGGTTGCGCGTGCAACGCAGGCATTTATATCGTCTCCTACCATATTCACACGAACATAGACGTATCATAGGATTCGACCACGTCTCGTTTCAGATCTGGGATCACTGCATAGGAAACACGGGACTAGGCATGCCATCCTAACTTTGACGAGTGGGGTTAAGTCCACGGGAGGGGGAGAATTCCATGAGTGGAGAGAGTCGGCATCTTACGATGTGCCATTTGATTATGCGCACGAGCATTTTTGCCGACAAACTGTGCATGAAAATATAAAGATGTGGGCGCTGCCATGTTTGCCGCCGACCATCCCTACTGAAAATTCCTATATAGGTTCTTATATAGGATCCTATATAAAATTCTACATAGGATGCTATATGTTTCATCTATAGGTGCCACCTATAGGAAAGGACATAGAATCCCATATAGGTGCCTGTATAGGACACTCCCTAATAAGGTACCTAATAGTGCCTAACTGATGGTTCCTAACTAATGATACCTCATAATACCTAATGGTGCGTATGTCTCTAGGTGCTCCTGGAGAACCAAAAAAACTTCTGCGCAGCCGTAATTACTGTAAAATAGTACTGCGCATTTGGATATGGTCCAATGCAGAAACATATACAGGAACCTATATATGATCCTATGTCATTTGCTATAGGTGGCACCTATAGGTAAAACACATAGGTTCCTATGTAGGATCCTATATAGAATCGGATGTAGGAATCCTATATAGCAACCTATATAGGAACCTATATAAGAATTTACAGTGGGAATCAAAAGGTAGCGGACCTCCCCCTCATTGCATCCGCCGCAATGGCATGCCTGATCCCTTGTTTCCTATGTCCATGGTTTTATTCATGGACATGTAATACTGGACCGCTGGCTACGGCTGCAGTGTGCCCAATCTTTGGAACGTTTTGAACTGCGCTTGCGTCGCGCTGACAATCTGATTAGTCACATTGTCAACGCGCTGATTTTGGATTATACAGAGCGCGGCGTTTAAATCCAGACAAATTAAATTTTTTATTTAAAAACAAATTTATTGACACAAAACATTAACGAAATTAAAAATTCATACACAGAAATATAGTTCTACGTGTCGAGAGTAAAATTACTCTATATAACCTCCTTCAGCCCTAATGGTGTATTTACACGCTTGTTTACTGGTCGCCAGCCATCTGAAAAGTCATAAGAGTGAAAGAGATAGGGAGCGGGAAACTAAAGAAAAGTACCCTCTATCTCTTTCTTATTATTTTTCTGCTGGCTGACGGCCAGTCGACAGGCGTGTAAATACATCTTAATGACCGCCTCCATCCTTGTCATAAAACGGTCGCATGCTCTCTTTAAAGGAGCGCTGTCCATATTGATGAATGCTGCTTCGATAGCGGTGCGTAGAGATGCGACATTAGGGTGCCTGGACCTCTTGGGTTGTGTTCTAGAATTCACTGAGAGTATGGAAGCACTGGCGTGACGTCATGTTAAAGACTGTGCGAAAAGTGGGGAGTGAGAAGAAGCACTGGTGCAGGGATGCCAACACGGAAAGAATTATTATTTGCATCGAAGTACAGCGTTGTGATTGGTTTACGAGGAAATTAGACATTTTTTTCGTGACGTAATTCTCAGTGGTTTTACTAAAAATCGAAGCACGTGTAATAGCAGAGATGAGGTGGGAGATTGCTTATGCCGTGTATTTGATTTCGACCGACTTACCCCAGCGCGCCCTGTTTGCCTTAGCCTTCCGTGAACTAAAATTAAAGGTCCAAGAGCGCGCCCTGTTTGCCTTATTGTTATTTTTCGGGAACTAAAATGAAAGGTGGCTTACCTGCTACTCACTTGGTAAAACAGGGTACAATTTGATAAAGTCGGTAGAGAAGATCGGAGTTGGTAACAACAAAGATATTGTAAACGTAGATGCGGTACGGGGCGTCGGAGTGGGGAATTATATATATAGGACATCACATTTTCTGCCCTATCGAGGTGCTGCCCTCATAGTACTACGAAGTCAAATTTTCTTTTCTCATTCTTCGTAAAATATGACGGTAAAGCAGTAGAAAAATATTTTGAGGTTAGAAAAGTTTGACATGTATGTATCGCTGAATTTTTTCAGATCTGAAGCTTGATCCAGTTTTCGGTACAGTATTTTTTTAAATATAAAAAAAATGTTCTGGAAAAATCATATTTTTAATTTTTAAAAAAGTATTATAGAAAGACATTTCAAGATAAACAAGTGCTGAAAGCATTTTTCTTTGACAATTTTTTTTTGTTTTAATTGAAATAATCAAATATAATTTATACCAAAGAAATAACTTTTTTAATGTTTGAAGTATTTAAACATTATTGTTTAAATTAAAAATAATAATTAAAACAAAATATATTTCTGGATAAGATATTTTAATTGAAAATGTATATTGTATTTTTTAAATCACAAAAGTTCTTCTGAAAAATCGAAATGTTAATTAAAAGACACGTATTTTTATATATTCATTTGTCGGTAAAATTTTTTGTATCATTTTAATTTTAAATTCAAACAATAATTTTTAACATGTTAAATATTAAACAAAAATGTATTTGATTACAATATTCTATTATCGTAGTTTTAATAAATAATTAATATTGATTAAGAAATAATTTTATTTGGGGAGTCTTATTATTTGGGAATTTTCAAATTCGTTAATATTATAAACTGTTCAGGAATTTTATTAGTTTTGGAATTGTATTTTTTGGGATAGAGAGTTTTACCGAGTCGGGAATTTTATTTTTCGGGATAATTCAGCCGTCCCCATAGAATTACAGAAAATTTGCTCTAATTATAATTTCGGCGCTCGATCTTGTTGATTTTTTCCTACAGTAATATCAAAAAGAAATGTGTATGGAAATTTTTGATATCACAAAGTCAAATATAGTCTCAATTAAAAATGTAAAAATTCGCTGTACATCCAATTTTTATTCTTGGGTCTTGGCAATTTTTTTCTAATCCATTTCAGTGACTGGTAAACAGGAGTGATTTTCTCTTAGAAAATAAGTGATTAAAATTTGAAATAATTGGGTAGGCCTTTTTGACATCTAGGTATGTAAAACAGGTAAACTGCAGAAAATTTAAAAACTAATTTAAGAACTATTTATACTCTTTTAAGGTACCAATACAATTTACATAACACTAATTGTAAAATTTGCAAATTT
>NC_046657.1:173721436-173722502 GCF_010883055.1 Belonocnema kinseyi | reverse complement strand
TGATTGAAAAATTAATTATTTTGTTGAAAATGTAACTATTTTGTAAAAAAAAGTCCTCTTTTCTATCAAAATTTCAACTACTTTTTTAAAATTTTAATTTTTCTTTATTTGAAGGTTCATCTCTTTCGTTGAAAATACATTTTTGAAACTGACAATTAATCTATACCATTTTTGGTTATAAAATCACGTATTTTGTTAACAATTCGTCTTTCTTTGTAGAAATTAAATTGCCTTATGGAAAATTTATACTTTTTGATTAAAAATTACATTTTTCGCTTGAATTATCAACTGTTAATATTTTTTGGTTTCAAAGTCGTTTTGTTTTAAATGCAACTATATTGTTAAAAATTAAAATAATAATTTTTGGGTGGAAAATTCGATTATTCACTTAAAGTTGAACTACTTATTTAAAAAATTAATTTTTTCTTATTAAGGATTCATAATTATAGTTGAAAATTCATATATTTGCCTTTAAATTAGGTTAAAAATTCAGCTTTTTGTAGATAATACTCTTTTTAAAATGCAATTGTTTGGTTAAAATATGAATTGTACATCTTCTTGGGTTTAAAAGTCGATTATTTCACTAAGAGTTGAACTACTTTGTAAAAAAAAACTTTTTTTTAACAAGGTTTTTCAATTATGGTTGCAAATTTAACTATTTGGTTCAAAGTTTAACTCTTTGATTGAAAACTCATATTTATTCGCTTAAGAAATTCAATTTTTTGTAGATAATTCGTCTTTTTGGCTTTAAAATTAAATAATTTCGTTTGAAATTCATGTATTTTATTTGAAATTTGTCTTTTTTGTAGATCATTAAATTTCTTGGTCGAAAATTCATCTGATTGGTTGAAAATTCAACAACTTTGTTGAAAATAAATTTTTTCCGTTAAAAATTATTTATTTTTATCTGAAAATGTAACTATTATAGGATTGATTAAAAATTAATCGTATATATTGGTTCAGCTTGAAAATCGTTTTTTTTTTATAGAACATTAATCTTCTTGGTCAAAAATTCACCTTTTCCCTTGAAAATTTAACAATTTTGTTGAAAATTCGTTTTTTCCTT
>NC_046657.1:173716437-173721336 GCF_010883055.1 Belonocnema kinseyi | reverse complement strand
GACGAAAAATTGGCTACTGTAAGTTAATATATTTCTATAAAAACTAAATTTTTTTTCTAATCTGAAGATAATACAATTATACATAATCTGTCGAAAATAATATAATTTCGAACTTAGCAATTTTGTCCAAATTCCTGATTTACGAGAACAATTTACATAAAGTAACTTGCAAGAAAAAATATACTACAGACAATCTTGATAAAGCAAAATATTTAACTGAAGAGATTATGAAATTACTTTAAGAAATTAATAAAAATAGATACTTACTGAAACTAATGAAAATGCAAGTTTTTACCATTATAGAGTTTTAATTTCTTTTTTAATTTTTATTAAATATATAGTGCATACATTTGCTTATAAAAATTAATTTGTTTAAATTGTTCAAATGGTTCAAAACGTAAAAAAAATTAAGTTCTGAATTTGTTTATGAAATTTATTTGTATAATAAATCATTATTGTAAATTTGCAAGGTGTCGTAGGAAAATGTGATTAGAAATATATTCTTTGTTGATTCCGTAAACAAATTAGGCCTATTTTTCAAAAAATGCCCAACCTATTAATTTGCTCATGAAAGTAGTTTAAATAATAAATCTTGAAAATGCGATTATTATAATTAATCGGAAAGACGTTCTTAATTAAATTTGTAAAAAAAAACTGACCCTATTAGTTTTAAAAATAGCCAAATTCTGAAGTTGTTATGAAAGTTCTTTAAATAATTAACCATTCTTGTAGATTTAACAAATAACTTAGGAAAGAGTCATCGCAAAGACAATCATAGTTAACTTCGTAAGCAAATTGTGTTTATTAATTGAAAAATACCTTACCTCTTAATATGTTTATGAAAATTGTTTAAATGATTAATAATTATTATAAATTTACAAAGTATCGTAAGAAATGATCATCTAAAAACAATCTTAGTTCAGATCTTTGAATGGATAAGTGAAAAAGCTATTACTAATCTTGAGACTAGACTTGGACAAACAGGTACCAAGTTGTCACCTTTCCAGAAACCTGAAAACACAGGTCGAAGAAGGCAGGGAGTAAAATCGCATGCTCCCTCCCCCTCAACCATGGCGCTCTGTGCAACCGCACGGCTTGCACGCTCCAAAATGCGGCCGTTATTTTCAATGAACTGGTTGAAATTAAAAAGTTTAAAATTGCATTGTCTAAAATAAAAATAAATAAAAATTCGAAGTTTTTTTATGGTGACAGTTTTAAATCTCTGAATTTTCACATTCAATACTGAATTAAAACATTTACAAACATTGAAACATTCAATTTAGTTTTCGTTTGCAAATTCTCGAATTTTAATTGCTTCATATTGAAAATTATTTATTTAAAAAAAATTTAAACTTAACATTTTCCAATTTTGAAAATTTTGAACCAGTTTCAGATTTGACTTTGAGGTCGCCTTGAAAACTTGAATAATTCCTGATTAACTTTCGTGCTAAATTATCTCTTCCAAATATGTATAGGAAATTTTTTATTTTTCTATCAGCAATTTGAAAATATTATATTCGAAATGTACGTTTATTTGCGATTCCAGCGATATGTTACTTGCAATGAAAAGATTAAAATTAGAATAAGTTGTCGCAGATATGCTTATTGTTATTTTTCAACAATTCCCGTAGTCGTTTTCAAAGAAATAATCATTAATATACAATTTTAATATTTATTATGGCTTTTAAAACAATTTTCAATTGTTTAAACAAATGTAAACTATTTAAACAATCATTTATTCCCCAGAAATTAAAAAAATGATCTTATTTTCTTATTGAAATGAAATTGTTTGGTGTAGTAAATTTGTCCAAAAACATTACGTAATTATTTGAAGAATTAATTATTGTTTATTTTCAAAAATTTTTCAATTGAGCCAGAGATGTCCCATTTTATTCAAATTAGTATCATATGCTACTTTCTGTTTAATAATTATATAATTTTGACACATTTATTTTATTGTTCAATAATTTTTTTTCTTTAAACAATATTTATTTGCTAAAGCAGTTTTTTCGGTAACTAAAAGAATTGCAATAAAATAGAACACATAGCATTATGTTTCTGACTTTATAGCGTATAGGAAGAAAAAATTTACCACTTTTTAATTGTTTAAACAAATATAATTTGTTTAAATAATAACTATTCCAAAAATACTTTTGACATCTTAATTAATTATATGTGTTCTATTCAATAGTTATCGAAAAATAACTGCTTGAGCAATTGAAAATTGTGTGAACAAATAGAACTTTGTTAAACATTAAAAGAAATGTATGAAAATTATGTAATTATTATTATTATTATTATTATTATATATGTATATATACGTATATACTTGCTGAGAACATTTTTCTCTTAATTTTTTTTAACAGAAACTTATATTTTAAAATTGTGTAATGAATTTGAAAATTATTCTTGAATTATTAATATATAAACTCCTAATCTGTTAAGAAAACATAATAATAATAATAATTTTAAATTTTAATAGTATATATTAAAATAATTAGGTATAATTATTCATATTATTATCAAAGTATTATTGTTCTAAAAACTGAGAATAATAAATTTCAAAATTTTATTTATTATAATAACATTTTATAGTTGAAAAAAATCATTAAAACCAATGCTTAGTTAAATAATTAATCTTAAACTGTAACGTGAAATTCAGCAATTTTGAAGGAATACTTAAAATTGTATACATTGAAACATTTAGCAGGTAAAAATTTAAAAATTTTCCATTAATAGTTGTAGAGGTTTGTTGAAACTTGATTTTTGTCGTTGAAGATTTATCATTTTAGTTGAAATTCATCTACTTAGTTAAAAACCCGTCTTTTTTAAAGTTTAAATTAATTTTTGGAACTAAAAATAAATCTTTTTAGTTAGCTCTTTGGATAGAAAATAAATTATATTGTTAGAAATTAATGTTTTTATTTGAAAATTCAGCTATTTCGTTTTTGGTTGAAAATTGATCTTTTGACTTCTTCAAGGTAAGTGGGTAAAAATTCACGCATTCTGTTGCAAATTCATTTTTGTTGTTGAAAATATTAATTTTTTAAAATTGACAATTCAAGTATTCCATTTATTCCATTCTTGTTTGTTTGTCAATTGAACTATTTGTCGTTTAAAATTCGCCTTTTTTTAAAAAATGAATGTTTTTTAATGTAAAATTACAAAACTTAAACAATTAATTTTTTTTAAACAGTGTTTTAACCGTAATAAGGTGCTAATTCTATTTTCGTAATTTTGGGCTCACAACTACGCAGCCGTTCATACCAAGTATTCTTACAACAGAAATAGACCATAAAAGGAGGAAAATTTCCAAAATTGATTAGGTTCAACCGGGTAGACGAACTATAGGCAAAGGTACATACGGTTCTTACTTAATTCCAGAAGAATGCTTTCTAGGTTTTCCCCGCAAGTAATTGAGAGGTTCAAACTTAAAAGGCCTTGCATAAATATGGGTCATATATCTCTCAAACTTAAGACTATGTTGTAGAACCGTTTACAGTGTAATATTTAGGAATTTGCAATCGTGTATGCTACATTAAAATATTTAGTACTTATATTACTGTTTTCTTCTATTTTATTTGAATAACTGTACACTTTAAGGTAGTATTATGTGTATACCTTAGTTATATTTTCTCAAATATGTGATTCTAATTTCAAGGGAAAGGTGCCATCAATCATTTAAAATTTTAAATTCACAATTATTAGTGAGTAGTTATATAATGAAAACTAATTATTTATTTTTAAAATTAAAATTTTTAATATTATATCGTTACATATCTATTTATATGCTATAAATCATAAATGATGACTTATAATTTTAATACATCACCGGAAAAAGTTTTATGTTCACCTATTTTTTAATGACTGAAAAGTTTTATTTATTTTAATTATGACAGAGCTAAACATTTTTCTCTTTAAAATGTTGAATGCTATCAAAATTTAAAATTCTGTATGAAATCAAGCAGGGGGTAAATCCAAATTGTCCATTTTATAAAGAATTTTGAGATTTCTTCAGAAACAAAAAAATAGTATATTGTCAATTATAAGACCTTCAATTTTTCTCTAAAACGCTAAAATTAAGTTGCAAACTTTTTATTCAGAGCTTTTTACAACATTATTTTTAATTGTACGATTTAAAATTTTAAATGATTGATGGCACTTTTACCTTGAAATTAGAATCACATATTTGAGAAAATATAACTAATATATACACACAAAATACTACCTTAAAGTGTACAGTTATTCAAATAAAATAGAAGAAAATAGTAATAAAAGCACTAAATATTTTAATGTAACATACACGATTGCAAATTCCTAAATATTAAAATGCAAACGGTTCTACAACATAGTCTTAAGTTTGAGAGATATATGACCAATATTTATGCAAGGGCTTTTAAGTTTGAACCTCTCAATTACTTGCGGGGAAAACCTAGAAAGCATTCTTCTGGAATTAAGTAAGAACCGTATATACCTTTGCCTATAGTTCGTCTACCTGATTGAACCTAATCAATTTTGGAAATTTTCCTCCTTTTATGGTCTATTTCTGTTGTAAGAATACTCGGTATGAATGGCTGCGTAGTTGTGAGCCCAAAATTACGAAAATAGAATTAGCAACTTATTACGGTTAAAACACTGTTTAAAAAAAAATTAATTGTTTAAGTTTGGTAACTTTACATAAAAAAACATTCATTTTTTAAAAAAAGGCGAATTTTGAACGACAAATAGTTCAAGTGACAAACAAACAAGAATAGAATACTTGAATTGCCAGTTTAAAAAAAGTAATATTTTCAACAACAAAAATGAATTTTCAACAGAATGCATGAATTTTTACCCACTTACCTTGAAGAAGTCAAAAGATAAATTTTTAACCAAAAATGAAATAGCTGAATTTTCAAA
>NC_046657.1:173712769-173716337 GCF_010883055.1 Belonocnema kinseyi | reverse complement strand
TGTATCAATTATAATGATTTAAAGTTTATTTTAAAATATATTTTATGGAATATGAAATTTTTGAATGTGTCAGTGAAATTCTGTTCGTCTAATTTTGTTTGCCAATGCGAACCGTAATCTGGCTTGAAACTGTCGTCTTAACATCTAAAAACCGAAAGAACAATTTTCCTATCACTTGGAATCATAATTATGTTTTTATAAAAACGTTACAATATATAATAATTAAGAAATTGGAAAATACATACGAGAACTTGATTAGACGAATAGTCTAAAAAAGGCCGTAGAAATTGCAGACCACAGCAATAAAAATAAAAACAAAATAATATTAAAGAACTATATATAGACAATATATAGAATGAAAATTATAGTTAATAATTTTAGAATTACTGGAAAATATATGAAACCGTAATATAAATTACTCATCGACTTATATTTGTGGTATTTATTAAAACAACCAAGTTTTGCAATGTTATAAATGTAAAAATGTTTTAATTGGCAATTTACTTTCAATCCAAATGGTTCTTGTCCAAGCTAAGTTTACCATCAGTGCGCCTCGAAGGTGTGCCGAGAGTTGCTTACAGCGCTCGAAGTGGCTCTTGGCAAACTATATCGATGGGTGCCTTCTACGGGGGCGGTGGGTAGAGGGGAAGTGACTTTTTTCGCCGGACGCGCCAACTATATTTATGGCGGGCAACTAAGCCCGCACCGCATCTACGTTTATAATATCTTTGGTAACAATAATACATAATAAAATAATAAATTAAGAAAAATGTATAAATCTACTCCTTTAAAATTAATTATTTAACTAAGCTTTGGCTTTAATGATTTTCTCAACTAGAAAATGTTATAATAATAAAGATAATTTTTTATTTATTATCGCCAGTTCTTAGAATAATATAATTATTAATTAATTTATAATTAATACTATGAATAATTATACCTAATTATTTTGATCCATGTTATTTAAATTTAAATTCATTATCGTGTTTTTACAGATAAGGAGTTTATATAATAATAATTAGAGTATGATCTTCAATTCAATAGATTCTATATATTAGAAGCTATTCAATATCAATATTATTAATATTTTACATAATTTTCATTAGATAATAAAGCTTTAACTTTGATCAATTTTTAATTTAAAAATTGTAATCGCTTCGAATTAAAAATTATTTTTCAATTACATTATTCAACTTTGATAGCTCTGAATTAGTCTAATTTTAAAAATTGAAGTTGGTCATTTTTTTCAGAGATTCTGATTCAAAAATCTTTTAATAAATGTATTTTTCTTAAATTTCAAGCGAATTCAATTAGAACTTAGTCAATATCATAAAAAAATTTAAAAATCTTAGTATTTGATATGTCCATACGAATAGGAGAGAAATACTGCCTTGATTTGGAAGAACACGGTTAACTGCATTTTGGATAAGGCCCTTGAGCCGCCTACCGTTAATTACTTCAGGTGACTTTATCCGATTTGTAGTTAACGGTGTTTTTCCAAATCACGGCAGAATAGGCATGTCGTTGCCGGATCTAAATAACGAGCGGGCTGTTCTACCTAGATTTTGGATCGCTAAACCTCTATTGCTTTTGCAAACCAACATGGTCCCTCCCCCTTATAACTTATGATCAATCCCCGCGCCCAAGTTAGGTAGCATGTGGCTAGTTCCCTCCTATTCCCATGTCCATCAGAGGCGGTGGAGCCTTGCCAAGGAGACACAGGGGCCAATGCCTCCCATAGAAATCGACCAGGGAGGGCCAAAGTCTTGATTTGCCTCCTCGTAAATAAAATGCTTAAACCAAAGATAATAATGTCTTTGCGTAAACTCATCCGATCGTAGGATATAGAAACCTTTCAATTCTTCATAAAATCTTGGAGATATTATTGCAACCTTTGTAAATTCTTCGTGAAATTTTCGCGAAATAACAAGGGGACGACCCCTTGTAAGATTTGACAAGTTTACGCCTGTGGCGTAGAAAATATTTGGGACTAATATTTGGTCCAATCTGTAATGCAGCTAGCCCATTCGTCGTTCGGGAAACTATCCTTTGAAACAGTCAGGCCTGAGGTTGTAAAAAGTAGAAATATAGACGGGAAGTCTGTAGGACAGTGGTCGGCAAACTTTTTGCTCAATTTTCAGGTATGGTCAGGCTCCACTCGACTTAATGTTTTCTACTACTTTCCGGTCTATTTATGTACCTTAGTGTGAGTGAACCTACTCCAGCAAGGGTCTTTTGTCTACAGGCATGTCCAAGTAAGGAAATTTTAAAACTTTTAATTTTTTAACTAGCGATTTGAAAATAGCATTATCAGCATCTGCAAATTTTTCTGATTCCAATGATATATTACTTGCCTAGAAAAGTTGACTACTTGAGAAGTATTTAGTATTAAATTGAGTGTAAAGCTGATGTTCCTTGATGTTATACTCCTTCAAATATTTAACTTTTCTAGGCAAGTAATATATCATTGGAAACGGTAAAAGTCGTAGATGCTGATAATGCTATTTTCAAATCGCTAGTTGAGAAATTAAAAGTTTTAAAATTTCCTTACTTTGACATTCCTGTGGACAAAAGACCCTTGCTGGAGTAAGCTCACTCACACTAAGGCACATGAATGGACCGAAAAGTAGTAGAAAAAATTAAGTCGGGTGGAGCCTGACCATACCTGGAAATTAAGCAAAAAATTTGCCGAGCACTGCTCTAGGAGTCTAGGACTCTCGGTAGATTACTGGGGATGAGTATTCCATGATCGGGGTGAATTTCAATATTTATTTCTGTTCTTATCGAATTTTCTTAACACGTTTATTATGATTTGCAGAAGTTGTTCTTTTCAAGGGAAGAACTTTCCGATAAATTAAATATAAATGAATGGAAAATTTTTAATCAACATACAATTGTTTAGAATTTGCCAGTTATTATTCTCATTATGAAAATTTAAATTAATCCAACAATGTATTTTTCATATTTTTAAAATATTAATGAAACGTAAAAAATGAATTTTTAAGGTATTTCGCGATGAAGGTAAAATGAAATTCTTCTATCTGAATTTGATCTGAATTTTCTACAGAATTGCATTTATCACGTTTTTTACTTCAAGGTTTAGATAAATGTAACATTAATATGCAAAATGAAATTAAGAAAAATTCAAGATCTGACATAAAAAATTGTATTTATTCAAGCGAGACGTGTACGCAAAAGTATTTTAAATTATATTTGACATGCGCGAAAGAAACTTAATTGTTAATTAGGCGTCAAACACAATCGTAAAAATCTGTTTTTTGGATTCAGGGGGTCTAAAAACGTGGACATTTGACAAAAACTGGGCGAACCAATTTTCCAGAAATCTAATACCTTCTCTGACGAGAATGTAAAAATCGAGAATTATTCTAGATCAATCTTAACTTTTAAAGATCTACACCCCTTTCCTCACATTACTCGCTTCCACGCTCAGTGAGCCACGTCTACGCCACGAAAGGTTTACAGAAGTAATAAAATAAGGGACTAAAAGCGTATATTCGCTGGAAAAGCAGCGAAATTTAGCTGTTATTCAGTGAAATTTCACTGATCA
>NC_046657.1:173710624-173712669 GCF_010883055.1 Belonocnema kinseyi | reverse complement strand
TTCAACTCAGAAAGGACAATTTTTATAAAATAGTTTCATTTCAAGTGAAAAATATCAATTTTAAACCAAAAATGAAATAGTTGCATTTTCAGTTAAAAAAATAATTTTCAACAAAATAGTCAAATTTTTAATCAACGAGATGAATTTTCAACTGAATTGAAGAAATACTCAACTTGGTTTGTTAATTTTTTTTAAACTTTCAACAAAATAGCTTCATTATCAACTGCGTTTAGTTGAATTTTCAGTTAAATAAATCATTCTATCGACCAACAAGGCGAATTGTTAACAAAATACATGAATTTTCAAGGAAATAGCATTTGAATTTTTAACTACAAAGTTTAATTGTCAATCAAGAAGACGAACTATCTACCAAAAAGACGACTTTTCAACCAAAATAAAAGCTCATACGCGCGCTCTGCGCGCGAATCACTACTTTGCTTGCAATTATTTTATTTGGAAATAAAGTTCAATAAAATACCACAATAATCATTTTTACTTTCATAACTTCTATTAATACACGGATTCGCGTGGGTACCCTCTCACGATGCAGAATAAATGGTTGTACAACACTAAACATTTTAACAAATGTTTAGGCAAATGCGAGTACTTCCATTGTACTAAAATTAATGCACAGAATTTAGGCCCGCCTTAGCAAAAGAAAAAATTTCATATGCGCATAGAATGTGAATTTGAGAGACCTCTGTTCCAGTGTGGATTTAAACATAAAAAATCTGCTCGCTACGCGGACATATTCTCATCTCCTAGGGCGCGCAACTGTTGGTTCTCGCGCTTCGCGCTCGGTCTTCATATTTTCGCACATTCTTGGGTAAACATTTTTAAATTAAGACTCAAAACATCCACCACTGTAAATTTGTAATTGTGAATTCTTTTTCGTTAAAAGAGAGTTTGAGCGCAATTTGAGCTTTTTCACTTTTTTCGTATCTTGCATATGTTGACCAAAACATGGAATTTTGGAATTTTTCATTATTTTTGGTACGATCAAATTTGGAATGTTCAACTTTTCGACAAAATTAAAAAAGTTTTTATCGTAGTCCTGTAGGGCTTTCAAAAGGCTAAGTTTTTCTTCTTCTGGCTTTTTTTCATATCATGCGTTGTTTGGCTTAAAATGTTCATTTAATTTTTTTTTTTTTTTTGATTTTGAAAGTGCTCTAATTCTGATAATTTTCTTTTTATAGAAAAAAGTCATGGGGATAAATTATTTGAGTTTCTGAGTACTATGAACAAACGTACATAGAATTTTCAAATCTTGAATAAATGTGGTTTCGAAATTTTTTTGTATGATCAAATTTGGAATTTTCAACTTTTGGACCAAATTGAAAAAGTTGTTATCATAATCTTGTAGGGCTTTCAAAAAGCAATATTTTTCTTCTTCAGACTTTTTTATCTTATCATGCGTTGTTTGGCCTAAATTGTTCATTTTAGTTTTTTTTTTGGATTTTGAAAATGCTATAACTCTAGTAATTTTTGATTTTTCGGATAAAGTAATTAGGATAAATTGTTACATTTTTTTTACAGATAGACACATTCGTAAAAACTTGTTTTTCGGATTCAGGGGGTCTCAAAATGTGGAAATTTGACAAAAACTGGGAGGTGAAATTTTAGACAAATCTACACGGTAAAAAAATTGAGCTGTGGCAGGGATATTATTCCTTATTACAGCCAAACATTTAGCTGAAAATGAACAAAGGAATTTAGAAAGATCCCTGGATCAGCGAAAATGAATATCCTTGACCATTATCCATATACCAGTGATATCGTATAGTCAAACCCCTAATAAGTGTAGCTATAATAGGGATATTAAGATTAGGTGTCTGAAGAAATTATCGGAAGAGCACCGGTGCATTATTGGAGCAGCGAAATAAAATGGCGACGGTCTAATCGGGAGCAGTGACAGTTGAGATTTAATTTGGACAATTAAACGATTTTTACCACTTAAAATGTGCGCGAATGTTAATATTAAATGAAGTTTATGATGCAGTAATAATAATTTACATTTGTTTCGATTGTAGGCGATAACTATATTG
>NC_046657.1:173703689-173710524 GCF_010883055.1 Belonocnema kinseyi | reverse complement strand
CAAAAACTGGGCGAACCAATTTTCCAGAAATCTAATACCTTCTCTGACGAGAATGTAAAAATCGAGAATTATTCTAGATCAATCTTAACTCTTAAAGATCTAAACCCCTTTCCTCACATTACTCGCTTCCACGCTCAGTGAGTCACGCCTACATCACGAAAGGTTTACAGAAATAATAAAATAAGGGACTAGAAGCGTATATTCGCTGGAAAAGCAGCGAAATTGAGCTGTTATTCAGTGAAATTTCACTGATCAGCAGCTACATTTTACTGTTTAAGCAGTGTATATACGCTGATTTGAATTAGACATATACTCATTCAGATTTAGAGATTACAAAGAAGACGAATTTTCAACAAAATACAGGAATGTTCAACTCAAAAAGGACAATTTTTATAAAATAGTTTCATTTCAAATGAAAAATATAAATTTTAAACCAAAAATGAAATAGTTGCATTTTCAGTTAAAAAAATCATTATCAACAAAATAGTCAACTTTTTTATCAACGAGATAAATTTTCAACTGAATTGAAGAAATATTCAACTGGATTCGTTAATTTTTTTTAATTTTCAACGATATAGCTTCATTATCAACTGCGTTTAGTTGAATTTTCAGTTAAATAAATCATTCTATCGACCAACAAGGCGAATTGTTAACAAAATACATGAATTTTCAAGGAAATAGCATTTGAATTTTTAACTACAAAGATTAATTGTCAATCAAGAAGACGAACTATCTACCAAAAAGACGAATTTTCAACCCAAATAAAAGCTCATACGCGCGCAAATACTAAACATTTTTATCAAATGTTTAGGCAAATGCGAGTACTTCCAATAACCTCGTATATAGCCGCATTGTAATTTAATTGTACTAAAATTAATGCACTGATTTTAGGCCCGCCTTAGTAAAAGAAAAAATTTCAAATGCGCATAGAATGTGAATTTGAGAGACCTCTGTTTCAGCGTGGATTTAAACATAAAAAATCTGCTCGTCACGCGGGCACATTCTCATCCCCTAGGGCGCGCAACTGTTGGTTCTCGCGCTTCGCGCACGATTGCACATTTATCTCGCGCTTCGCGCTCGATTATGTATTTACCACGCGCTACGAGCTCGGTCTTTATATTTTCGCACATTCTTGCGCAAACATTTTTAAATTAAGACCGCACTTTGTCTTTGCATTTGTTCCGCATTTCTTTCGCATTCAGGCACAGACCTTTTAAAATCAAAGGTGAGCGTACCGGCAACTGTAATTTGGTGATTTTGAACTCTCTTTTGTTAAAACTCTTTTGGCTTTAACGAACACATTCTCATCACGTATCTCGTGCTTCGCACTCGATTTTGTCCAACATGTGCACTTTTCTACATTATACACAACACTTTTATATCAATTATAATACATTTTTATGTAACTCTGCCTGGGATTACTTATTTAAAAATTGCAAAATAAAAAGTAAATTGTATTTATCATGATTATTTTTGTATTTGTTTCTTATTTTGCTTTAAATTGTATTCTAAGCTGCTCTGAAACATGTATCATTCCAATAAATGCATATCATTACAATTCATAATATGCATAAAAATTGAATCATACTAATTCTTATTTCCTTGTTTTTATATTTTTTTATTTTTAATGTTGTTTTTTACGATTAAATAAAAACTACTACGCATCTGCATAGGGTCTAATACAGGAACCTATATAGGGTATTATATAGGAGCCTATGTTCTCTTTCGTCTTTTCTGTACTTTTTCCAAAAAGTGCATTTTTGCATTTTTTATCTTATGTTTTACGATTAAAAGAAGATCTACTATTTCAATCGAAAAATGATTAATAATAAATTTATGGATCTTTTTAGGCGAACAACTGTTGTTTGGTAATTTAAGTTCATACCTTGTGTCGTTTTTTTTTTTTTAACAAATTTAATATGTTTATGTAGAATGTTATTCTTTACGACTAAAGCAAAAACTAACTGCACGGAGAAAAATGGATGTTCAAAAGTAAAATCTAGATGTTCTGGGTTAACATATTATATGTTTAACTATAGGACAACAATCTAGATGTTCGAAGTTAGCATCTGTAGATCTTAAAATGTGAAATGTTACCCCCTAACATTCAAAATTTTCTACTGAAAAATCCGAGATATTACATGTATGGTTATGTCAAATTATGTCTGTAAATATTTGAGGAGTTTACTTATGTATGGTCATTTAAGGAATTAATTTATAACTTATTTGTGAATTTTAAATTAAACTTTAATGTTCGTACACAAACGAAAAACAGATAAGGGGTATAAAATGTCGACCAGATGATGCATTCAGTCAAGTTGAGGTTATATTCAATATTTCTAATTCAAAATAAAAACGGGGATGAATAGTCGGAGAACGAATGATCTGTAATCTGAATTAAATATTCTATCTATTTTATGTTACTTAAACTCAAATTTTATTTCAAATTTATAAACCTTTTGTCAAATGTGTTAAGTCAATAAACCTAAAACATAAGATCGTTGTTCTCGTCTTTAAACTTAAAAAAGTCGTTATCCAATTTCATCTAAGGACATCTAATTTTTATTCTTTGGAAATGTTCCAAAATTGTAGTATTCCATAATTTTAATTTTGAATATATATATATATATATATATATACCCTACCGAAAGAAATCTTTGAATTTTCTTTAGCGAAATAGCTTGGCCCATTTGAGTCTATAAACAAAGTCGATTTGAAACAAAATAGTCTCGGAGATAGTTTGAGAGATTTGTGTCCTTTTCAAGATCCTATTAGTGGTCGTTTTAAGAGTGGTGCGACGGTAATATAATGTTCCTTTTGTATTCGTCACGTACCGGGCGGGCAGAGTTATTTACATTAATTGGTCGTGGCTAATCCGCTCTCCCTTTTCAAATTTCTCTTCAAATTATTAACACTTTTTTTTAATTGATGAATTTTCTCATTATACTTATTTATAATTATAACTTATATACTGATATATAATTTTCTAGTTGAATTCAAAAATGTTGTCTTTTTCGGCGTATCTCATTCCATTTACGAGAAGCGTTCTAATAATTCCAATTTTAAGGATTAAAAAAAAAAGTTAGATATCTGAAGTCATCGAAACCCATAGATTCCGAATTATTATGTTTTAGGCTGTTAACTATGAAATTTAAAAAAATCTACTTCTAAATTTTAATCCGAAAACTTAACAAAGGACCCTTGAGTGTCGGCTACTCTATTGTGATAGCCTTTCTGCTCGTTATTTATGATCGTATTCTTATTTCAATTTCGGCAAGGATATTTTAAAGCCTCCAGACCATTTAAACGAGCTTCCTGGGCCTTTAAAAATATCTACCTGAGTGCCTGCGGAGAATTTCTTTGAGATTCTTTGACCTAAAGAATTTTTAGTATAAACTCAAAGATTCTTTTCGGTAGGGTAGCTTTGAAATATAGTCGTGAAATTGCAATGCGCGATGCGCATGCGCTCGAACGGTTTTAACATCTGAATGTGTTTCAGTTTAACATAAAAATAATTTTACGCCTAACATCTCAAAAAGATGTTAAACGTTTGGCATCAATATCTGCGTATTAGGTGCTTCAATCTTACCCTTTGAACATCCATTTTTCTCCGTGTGTCCTATCAAAAATTATAGCTCTTTTTTGGATGAACAATGTTTGTCTCATTTTTTTCGTAGCTTATATCGAAAAGTGACTCATTATCAATTTGCAGTTCTTTCCAGGGTGCGCAATTTGAGCTTTTTCACTTTTTTCGTATCTTGCATAGTTTGACCAAAACATGGAATTTTTGAATTTTTCATTATTTTTGGTACGATGAAATTTGGAATGTTTAACTTTTCGACCAAATTAAAAAAGTTGTTATCGTAGTCCTGTAGGGCTTTCAAAAGGCTAAGTTTTTCTTCTCCTGGCTTTTTTCATATCATGCGTTGTTTGGCTTAAAATGTTCCTTTCAGTTTGTTTTTTTGGATTTTGAAAATGCTCTAACTCTGATAATTTTCTTTTTATAGAAAAAAGTCGTGGGGATAAATTGTTTGAGTTTCTGAGTACTATGAACAAACGTACATAGAATTTTTAAATCTTGAAAAAATGTGGTTTCGAAATTTTTTTGTATGATCAAATTTGGAATTTTCAACTTTTTGACCAAATTGAAAAAGTTGTTATCATAATCTTGTAGGACTTTCAAAAAGCAATGTCTTTCCTCTCAAGACTTTTTTTTCTTACCATGCGTTGTTTGGCTTAAATTGTTCATTTTAGTTGTTTTTTTTGGATTTTGAAAATGCTATAACTCTAGTAATTTTTGATTTTTCGAAAAAAGTAATTAGGATAAATTGTCAAATTTTTTTAACACTATGAATAACCATACAATGAATTTTTGAATTTTTAAAAAAGTGGTCTCAAAAATATTCAAAAAGTGCCCACTTTTTGAATTTTCATCCAAAATGGCTGGCTAACGAACTTGACTTTCAGTTTAGGACACTAAACGAGTGTACCAAAGGACAATCTAATAGATTACTTTTTTCAAAAGTTATCGTGTTCATAGACAGACAGACATACATACATACAAACAGACACATTCGTAAAAACCTATTTTTCGGATTCAGTGGGTCTCAAAACGTGGACATTTGACAAAATCTGGAAGGTGAAATTTTACACAAATCTAATACCTTCTCTGATGAGAATGTAAAAATCATATTACAATAAGTGATAATAATATTGGTCATATGTTCGACTGATTAATCACAGTAAAATATATGGAGAAAAGTATTGCAAGAAAAAATATACTACAGAAAATCTTGATAAAGCAAAATATTTAACTGAAGAGATTATGAAATTACTTTAAGAAATTAATAAAAATAGATACTTACTGAAACTAATGAAAATGAAAGTTTTTACCATTATAGAGTTTTATTTTCTTTTTTAATTCTTATTAAATATATGGTGCATACATTTTCTTATAAAAATTAATTTGTTTAAAATGTTCAAATGGTTCAAAATGTAAAAAAAATAAGTTCTGAATTTGTTTATGAAATTTATTTGTATAATAAATCATTATTGTAAATTTGCAAGGTGTCGTAGGAAAATGTGATTAGAAATATATTCTTTGTTGATTCCGTAAACAAATTAGGCCTATTTTTCAAAAAATGCCCAAACTATTAATTTGCTCATGAAAGTAGTTTAAATAATAAATCTTGAAAATGCGATTATTATAATTAATCGTAAAGACGTTCTTTATTAAATTTGTAAAAAACACTGACCCTATTCGATTGAAAAATAGCCAAATTCTGAAGTTGTTATGAATCTTAGTTCAGATCTTTGAATGGATAAGTGAAAAAGCTATTACTGATCTTGAGACTAGACTTGGACAACCAGGTCCCAAGTTGTCACCTTTCCAGAAACCTGAAAACACAGGTCGAAGAAGGCAGGGAGTAAAATCGCATGCTCCCTCCCCCTCAACCATGGCGCTCTGTGCAACCGCACGGCTTGTACGCCCCAAAATGCGGCCCTTATTTTAAATGAACTGGTTGAAATTAAAAAGTTTAAAATTTCATTGTGTAAAATAAAAATAAATAAAAATTCGAAGTTTCTGAATGGTTACAGTTTTAGATCTCTGAACTTTCACATTCAATTTTGAAATTTTTGAACCAGTTTCTGATTTGACTTTGAGGTCGCCTTGAAAACTTAAATAATTCTTGATTACCTTTCGTGCTAAATTATCTCTTCTAAATATGAATAGGAAATTTTTTATTTTTCCATCAGCAATTTGAAAAGATTATATTCAAAATGTACGTTTATTTGCGATTCCAACGATATGTTACTTGCAATGAAAAGATTAAAATTAGAATAAGTTGTCGCAGATATGCTTATTGTTATTTTTCAGCAATTCCCATAGTCGTTTTCAAAGAAATAACCATTAATATACAATTTTAATATTTATTATAACTTTTAAAACGATTTTCAATTATTTAAACAAATGTAAACTATTTCAAAAATCATTTATTCCCCAGAAATTAAAAAAATGATCTTATTTTCTTATTGAAATGAAATTGCTTGGTGTAGTAAATTTGTCTAAAAAAATTACGTAATTATTTGAAGAATTAATTATTGTTTATTTTCAAAAATTTTTCAATTGAGCCAGAGATGTCCCATTTTATTCAAATTGGTATCATATGCTACTTTCTGTTTAATAATTATATAATTTTGCCACATTTATTTTATTGTTCAATAATTTTTTTCTTTAAACAATATTTATTTGCTAAAGCAGTTTTTTTCGGTACCCTTTTTTAATAAAACCAATGTCAGAAGCCAAAAAACATTGCTTCGAAAATGATTTTTCAAACAGTTTGTTTCCAGCGATGCATACTTGCTGAGAACATTTTTCTCTTAATTTTTTTTAACAGAAACTTATATTTTAAAATTGTATATAGAATTTGAAAATTATCCTTGAATTATTATTATATAAACTTCTAATCTGTTAAAAAAACATAACAATAATAATAATTTGAAATTTAAATAGTATATATTAAAATAATTAGGTATAATTATTCATATTATTATTATAAAAGTATTATTGTTCTAAAAACTGAAGATAATAAATTAAAAAATTTTATTTATTATTATAACATTTTATAGTTGCAAAAATCATTAAAACCAATGCTTATTTAAATAATTAATTTTAAACTGTAACGTGAAATTTAACAATTTTGAAGGAATACTTAAAATTGTATACATTGATACATTTAGCAGGTAAAAATTAAAGAATTTTACATTAATAGTTGTAGGGGTTTGTTGAAACTTGATTTTTGTTGTTGAAGATTTATCATTTTAGTTGAAATTC
>NC_046657.1:173699942-173703589 GCF_010883055.1 Belonocnema kinseyi | reverse complement strand
AATTCAGATCAAATTCAGATAGAAGAATTTCATTTTACCTTCATCGCGAAATACTTAAAAATGCATTTTTTACGTTTCATTAATATTTAAAAAATATGAAAAATACATTGTTGGATAAATTCAAATTTTCATTGGAAATCATTGGAATCGGAAAAATTTGCAGATGCTGATAATGCTATTTTCAAATCGCTAGTTAAAAAATTAAAAGTTTTACAATTTCCTTACTTGGGGACATGCCTGTAGACAAAAGACCCTTGCTGGAGTAAGTTCACTCACACTAAGGTACATAAATAGACCGGAAAGTAGTAGAAAACATTAAGTCGAGTGGAGTCTGACCATACCTGAAAATTGAGCAAAAAGTTTGCCGACCATTGTCCTACAGACTTCCCGTCTATATTTCTACTTTTTACAACCTCAGGCCTGACTGTTTCAAAGGATAGTTTCCCGAACGACGAATGGGCTAACTGCATTACAGATTGGACCTAATATTAGTCCCAAATATTTTCTACGCCACAGGCGTAAACTTGTCAAATCTTACAAGGGGTCGTCCCACCGTGCTCCAGATGTGCTACCGACTATTTACTTGCAAAATAACGATGTGTTTTACGCCATTGGCATATTACAAATTTACGATGGTTAATATTTCTTAATGAAGCTTTACATTCTTGATGTAATAATTACCATATGATTTTATTAAAAATGGTTAAAGATCTAGCACGTCAAAGTATGTCCATTCAAAAATTTGCACTAACTTATTTTAGTCCATTTGATTTTGATTTAAATTGACATTATTAAAAGCTGACATTATTAAAACCTCAAATGACATTATTAAAAGAAATGTTAAATGCCATAGGAATCGGAACTATTTCACAGGTTTCGCAAAGACTTCGCATAGATTTAAAAGATTTGATAAAGTCTTCTATTATTCGAAAATTGAGATTTCAGACTTCTGGTCGATTTAAAAGATTGCATAGACTTCAATTATTTTAAAAAGATTTCATGAAGGTTTTATTAATTTAAGAAATATCACCGAATATTTCAAAACTATTTCAAATAATTTGAAAAGACTTTTAAACAATTCACAAAAATTTCAATGATTTTCCAAAGTTTTCAAAGATTTCGCCGAGATTTCAGATAGATTTGAAAGATTTCAGATACCTTTCAAATATTTCACAATGATTTTTAGGGAATTTGCCAGTATTTAATAAAGAATTAAATGATTTTCGAAAGAGTTCAAATATTTCAGAGAGATTTCAGAGAGATTTCAAAGATTGAACCAAAGATTTCAATAATTGCCTAATGATTTCAAAAAGATTTCAAACATTTCGGAAAGATTTAGGATATATTTAGAAGATTTCACAGATATTTCCATTATTTTACAAAGACTTCTATTCTTTGACAAAAGTTTTCAGAATTCTCAAAGATTTCAAACATTTTGAATAGATTTAAAAAAAATTATTTCGCCAAAATTTCACGAAGAACTTACAAAGGTTGCAATAATATTTCAAAGATCTTATGAAGACTTTACAAAAATTTCAAATATTTGGCAAAGGTTTCGGATAAATATAAAAGAATTCGGAAAGGCTTCTATTATTCCACATAGATTCCAGATAGATTTTAAAGATTAAACAAAGCAAAAAAGAATTGAAAGGTTTCTATATCCTACGATCGAATGAGTTTAAGCATTTTATTTTCGAGTAGGCAAATCAAGACTTTGGCCCTCCCTGGTTGATTTCTATGGGAGGCAGTGGCCCCTGTAACCCCTTGGCAAGGCTCCAACGCCTCTGATGGACATAGGAATAGGAGGGGACTAGCCACATGGTACCTAACTTGGCGCGGGGATTGATCATAAGTTACAAGGGGGAGTGGACCATGTTGCGTTGTAAAAGCAATAGAGGTTTAGAAATCCAAAATCTAGGTAGAAAAGCCCGCTCGTTATTTAGATCCGGCAACGACATGCCTATTCTGCCGTGATTTGGAAGAACACCGTTAACTGCAAATCAGATAAAGTCACCTGAGGCAATTAACGGTAGGCGGCTCAAGGGCCTTATCCAAAATGCAGTTAACGGTGTTCTTCCAAATCAAGACAGTATTTCTCTCCCATTTGTATGTACATATCAAATACTAAGATTTAAAATTTTTTACGATATTGACTACGTTCTAATTGAATTTGCTTGAAATTAAAAAACAATAAACTTATATCAAACGATTTTTGTATCAGAATCTCTGCACTGAGAAAACTATATCGCATGAATTACAATATATACCGTAATTCCTGCGCTATATATCGTAACTATCGCATTATAATAGCGCAAAATCGTGATATCGTACATTGCAAGTTTTTACATTATATACCGCATAATTGTGCAGTCTATAACGTAAGAATTTAAGTTTATTACGCTATCACATTGTGTGTCTTCTTTTATGATCTCGCGAGGGTTCGAGTAGTGAACAAACGATCACAGGAAAAATGAAAGATAAAGTTTACATCGATTCCAGGTGAAAGATTCACTGGAACAAAAATTAATATTTCCAGATAAACTTTACATGAATCGAAGATAATTTCCGATTTTTAACCTTGCCTGGATAATCTTTCATCTTATAATCGCTCTGTTTTTATTCGAGATGTAGTGACAATTACGACGCCAGCGCTATCCAGTGTCGTTTAACTTCATTAAATTTGAGAGAAATGGGGATTCCCATCTGTCAGTTACATTTTGCATCGACGAGTTCAGAATTATTTTCCTAACCTCAGTGAAAATATGTTTAATCATTAACCGTTGCAGGTCTTACCTACAGCAAATTTTTCCATTTTTCTGTGATCGTTTTAAAGCTGGTGTCTCGATTTATAGCTCGAACTCACTCACACTCTGCCTTTTTCCATTGCTGCTAAGGACGCTGCGCCGTATAGACGACACTAACCAAATTTAACTTCATTTTTTTCTCCGGGACCTGATTGTACGTTATAATATTGCGCTTTCTTGCAATATAGAGATTTTGCGATATCATTGTGCGATATATTTTTCTCCGTGTGAAAAACAAATGATCAACTTTAATTTTTTAAATTAGACTAATTCAGAGTGATCAAAATTGAATAATGTAATTGAAAAATAATGTTTCATTCGAAGCGATTACAATTTTACAATTAAAAATTTGTCAATGTTAAAGCAGTATTAATTATAAATTAATTAATTATTATATTATTTTAAGAACTGGAGGCAATAAATAAAAAATTATCTTTATTATTATAATATTTTCTAGTTGAAAAAACCATTAGAGGCAAAGCTTAGTTAAATAATTAAGTTTAAATGAGTAGATTTGATACATTTTTCTTAATTTATTATTTTATTATGTATAATTGTTACCAACTCCGATCTTCTCTACCGACTTTATCAAATTATACCCTGTTTTACCAAGTGAGTAGCAGGTAGGCCACCTTTCATTTTAGTTCTCGAAAAATAACAATAAGGCAAACAGGGCGCGCTTTTGGACCTTTAATTTTAGTTCCCGGAAGGCTAAGGCATCCAAAGTTTGCAGTTAAAACAATCGTACTACGACCTTTTACATAAAAGATAGCATGTATAAATGAGTGTAAAGATACTCATGAATTTTATTCTAATTAAAACAATTTTTTTTAAGAATTCGGC
>NC_046657.1:173686493-173699842 GCF_010883055.1 Belonocnema kinseyi | reverse complement strand
CAATTTTATAGGCTGCTGAAGTTATTTTTAATTTAGAAACAGTTATCTTAAAAGGCAAATAGTTTTCATTACCAATAGTTTCAAATTTGTTATCAAATGTAAATATAATATTTCCTTACAAGGGCGTGAAGTTATTATTAATTTTTCTCTATTATAAAACAATGTTAAAAACGTGCCAAAATAAACTGTTGATCTAAATTCGATTTTTGACTTTAAATATTCGACCCTAAATATATTTTTGTGTAACTAAAGACTAACAAGAATTAGAGGCATATTTAACATGCGAGCATAAGGCATTAACCCACTGGGCCCCTCTGACGAATGAACTCAAGGGCCCCTTCTGTCAAAGAAGGGGGGGGGGGGGTAAAAGTATGATATTGATAGGACCTATAGAGGACGTTGTGAGCTATTTAAAAAAATTATGGAAAATGAAAAGTGTTTTTTTTTCTTCTTCAAAAATACAGATTAATAATATTAAAATCACCAAACTAAAAATCTTCATTTTTATCTCCTTAGTTTCTTGCATTTTTCAAAAATTATTGTAGGGTTTTTCTTTTCAGCTTAAGAGAACGTATACTAGAATTTTCATTAAAATTACTAACTATATATCAAACTCTCCAGATAATTTGACATGGAATTGCCCTTTACTGCAAAAGAGATTTTTAAATTAAAAGTCTCGTTGCATTTTTAATTTCCGTTTAAAATTTAACTGTTCTTCTTTCAACTCACAATAAACTGTGTTAACACACACACACAAATAATAAGTAAATTATTCATTTCATTTGCCGCTTAGATGCCGCCGTCGGCTGGGGTTGCCACCCCGCGAAAAAGTTGGAAGCATATTTGAAGAAGTTTGCGAATATAAAAAGCAATTATAAAACAAGTGAATTTCATTTTAAGCCTCGCGTTGTGAAAAACACGTGGAAAAGCGTAGGCAGATTTACATTATTTTTGCAAGCAACTAACAGTTAAAAATTTAAATCGAGCGCAACGTTTTATGTGGAAATATCTGCTATTTCTTAATACGTATTCTTCCTATTATCTCTTTCTTCCTTTTGATTTTCTCTTACAAGAGAATATATAAACTGAAATTCTAAAGAAAAACAGGTTATATTTTCTTTAATTTTTCTTCATAGATAGCTTGCAATATCCTCTACAAGCACCATAAATATCAAAATGGGATCTATCATAGTTTTCAAGAAATAATTAGAAATGTACACTGAAACGATGCACGCGAAATTTGTATGTTCTTAATTATTTTTCCACATTAAATAGGGCTCCAAAGCATGAACCTAACCTAACATTAACGCGTACGGCGATTTGTGCTCGATTTCAAAGTTCGTCTTCAGTTGTCTTTTAAAATCATTTATAAATATAAATTTCAATATTGTCCTCAAATTGATGAATCGTTTTTAACAATGCTGATATTTCAACTTGAAATAATTGGAGTACATCCGTCAGTCAATTTATTTCGTTTGTACTTAACATTTTACTTCGACATTATTTTTGAATTTGAAAATCGATATTGAAATATGTTTCATGTAAGCATTTAAGAAAATTTTGTATCATACTGATATTGGGCGAATCTTCCCACAACCTCACTACATCTGTGATGAAGTTTTCCACATGAGAAATTCGCTGCAACGCTTCTCGCGAATCCCTATGCCGTCTATGCCAGCAAATTTGAGCTAGTGCTAATTCATCATCGTCACTATCACTACTGTCACCTCTTTCAAGTGAAATAGCTAAATCATTCACCACATTGACAGCTTCACCCAGTGGGCACAAAAGTATGAAAAAAGTTCTCAAAACGTAATTTTTGTTAACATGTTTAGGACATCTTGAAAAAGTGGACTTTAGAACGTTCCTAGAACTAACTTTATTTAGTTAAAAGGCGCTGTACATTTTAAACATGTTTTCGGAACATCATAAAGCAGGCCGAAAAAAGGTTGAAAAAACGTTAAATTGTATTATAGATGTACGTAAGAAAACATGTTCTAAATACGACGTAATGATATCTATGTCAGGCCGCTTTCTGCCTATACAACGTTTTTAAAGAGACGTCTTAGGGATGTGTACAAAAAACGTCCGAAATACGTTCCTGGAACCTAATCTAAGAACATCAGAAAAGTAAAAAAAAATTTTAATTATATTCATATTTTATCATGAATAGAATTAAAAAGTCAAGATTTAATATTTATTCTGTTGATATTAAAATACCTACTCACATGTATGTTTCATACCATACTTTTTGCTTCTTATAGAATGTTAACATTGAGAAAGCATTCAACATTGTTTGAAAATTGAAAATGAATCTGTAAATGCTTCCACGTTCGTATTTATTCAAAACGTGCGGATTATGATAATTTTATTCCGGACTATTTTTCTTAAAAATGGCCAGAATTATGACTAAAATGAATTCTTTTTTTTTTATGTAAAAGTACGCCACGCAATAAAATAACCTTTACTTCGTTGTACGAGGAGCAATTAAATAATATACAATATTTGTTATACTGCTTTTTACTCGGTATCAAGGACGAAAAGATCATGCAAATAAATAAATAATTTTAGCGTTTCAAAAACACTTTATTAACGCCTTGACTTGCAAGTTCACTATGAAAAAAGTACGTTTCAAAAATGTCTGAATACCGTTCCAGATAAAACATGAATATTTGAATAATTAATTCAATATAATATAATCATTTTTAAAACTTTGTGTAGTAATATATATTCAGTTTGCAAGTTCCTCTAACAACAGTATTTTAATGTTACATTGCTGAAAAAAAGTAACTTAAAAAAAGGCTATAAAGGTTAATAATGCTTTGAAAATGTTATCTATATATAACAACTAGATGAAGTCTAAAGGTATAAACCATTCACTTTTACGGGTTGAAAATTATAAGCACATCTCTCAAATTTGCCTATCTAACAAGAGACGTTCCAAAAACGTTCCAAAACCGTTCCAGCTGAAAGACGCAAAAAATTCTTTTCAAAAAAGGCACAAAACACTCTGTGTACTAGTATATTTTTCGCTGCTGTAAGAAATTAAATGCTATACAATATTCTTAAGTCGTCAAGTTTCACGAAAAACTATTTTTTCATCTGACATTGCTCGAAAAAAACAATAACTAAAAAAATAAAGTTATACCAGCAAATAATGACTTGTAAATGTTATCGGTATCTATCAACTAGATGAAATCTAAATGTATAAAGCATTCACCTTCAAGGATAAAAAATAATAAGCACATCTCTTAAATTTTCCTATCGAAGAAGAGAAGTTCCACAAACGTTCCAAAAACGTTCCAGCTAAAAGACGCAAAAAATTCTTTTCAAAAAAGGTACATCACATTTTGTATACTAGTAAATTTGTCACTGCTGTAAGAAATTAAATGCTATACAATATTCTTAAGTCGTCAAGTTTCACGAAAAACTATTTTTTCTTCTGACATTGCTCGAAAAAAACAACAACTCAAAAATAAAGTTATACCAGCAAATAATGACTTGTAAATGTCTGATAATGTAATGTAAATGTCTGACTTGTAAATGTTATCAATATCTATCAACTAGGTGAAATCTAAATGTATGAAGCATTCACATACAAGGGTTAAAAATAATAAGCACATCTCTTAAATTTGCCGATCTAAGAAGAGACTTTCCACAAACGTTCCAAAACCGTTCCAGCTGAAAGACGCAAAAAATTCTTTTCGAAATAGGTACATAACACTCTGTATACTAGTATATTTTTCGCTGCTATAAGAAATTAAATGCTATACAATATTCTTAAGTCGTCAAGTTTCACGAAAAACTATTTTTTCTTCTGACATTGCTCGAAAAAAACAACAACTCAAAAATAAAGTTATACCAGCAAATAATGACTTGTAAATGTTATCGGTATCTATCAACTAGATGAAATCTAAATGTATAAAGCATTCACCTTCAAGGATAAAAAATAATAAGCACATCTCTTAAATTTTCCTATCGAAGAAGAGAAGTTCCACAAACGTTCCAAAACCGTTCCAGCTAAAAGACGCAAAAAATTCTTTTCAAAAAAGGTACATCACATTTTGTATACTAGTAAATTTGTCGCTGCTGTAAGAAATTAAATGCTATACAATATTCTTAAGTCGTCAAGTTTCACGAAAAACTATTTTTTCTTCTGACATTGCTCGAAAAAAACAATAACTCAAAAATAAATTTATACCAGTAAATAATGAATTGAAAATGTTTTCTATATCTGTCAACTAGGTGAAATCTAATTGTATAAAGCATTCACCTTCAAGCGTTGAAAATAATAAGCACATCTCTCAAATTTGCCTATCTAAGAAGAGACGTTCCACAAATGTCCTAAAACCGTTCCAGCTAAAAGACGCAAAGAATTTTTTGTAATACAGGTGTATTAGAGCCTTTAGAACAATATGTATTTCGCTGCAATAAGAAATTGAATGCTTTACTATATTGTTTAGTTGTCAAGTTTCACGAAAAACTATATTTTTATGTGACATTGCTAAAAAAAACAGTGACTTAAAAAAATATGTTATACCGGTAAATTATCATTTAAAAAATATCAATTATATCTCGTAACTCGGTTTGTTTGAAATGTATAAACAAATCACCTAAATGAGTTTAAAAATAATAATTACTTCTTTCAAGATTGTCTGTCTAAGAGGAACGTTCCAAGAACGTCCTAAATCTGCTCTACCTGGAAGACGCGAAGAATTCTTCTTACTGATTATTTATATTTTACATGAAAATCTGTTATGTATAGCACCGGAATATTTTAGTATATCCAATTAATATCTTAAGGTATTGTAAAGATATTTTCTGGATATTTGCGGGATATAAGATAGCCTGGATTGTTTTTAGATGTTTCTGGAATATTTAAATTTTCAACGTGAGATATTGTAATTTTCTAGATATCTCATGCTAGACATTTAAATATCTAAATATTTAAATTTTCAACGTGAGATATTGTAATTTTCTAGATATCTCATGCTAGACATTTAAATATCCAAAAAATATCCAGTATATCTTATGGATATTCAAGGAATATAGACATACCTGCCTTGCAGGAATATCCCGCAAATATCCACTAGATGACTGTAGTATATTCACAACACAGTAAAAACTTTATCACTGGCTCTTACTAGGCCTAAGGTTCGGAGCCCAATATGCGCACAAGATTGACTGTCAGTCCAAGGTCATCATTGTCCGAAGCTTGAAATGATATCGCTAATGACCAAACTTGGCAGCCATTCATGGTTCAAAGTTGGTAACTACAACAGGCCAATTTTTTCGAAAATATGGCTAACTCGACTTCCGTTCATAGACGAAGCATTGGGAACAAATAAGATTTCATCAAAAATTATTATTTATACTGGTGAAATTTTTTTCTAAGCTTGACTCATGTTTGTTTCAATCACTGTTCCGTCAATGGCAGCCAAGTTATCCATGTTATGTTATGTCCATGGCTACCAATTCTTAGTATTGTCCAAAATTTGCCAATGTGAGTAAGTGAATGAGTTATGATACCATCGGTCGCCGGTATTGGGCCATTCTTAACCCAATGGTTAATACTGGCAATTTCCCATTGTTTATGTGCGGGAGATAACAGCATAAATTGCGTTTTAATAAAGAGTTATAGCTACTATTCCTTGTTTAGTATCAAGAACGAAATCTCGGTTAAAATACTTAAACTGTAAGAAAATTTTGGTTGCAGATAATAGAATTTTGTGATAATTTAAGAAAATTTACTATATATAATTGATGAAAATACCGCAAGTTACCAAAAATTTTAGAAAATTTCATACATTTCTGAAAATATATAAAAATGTTTACAAGTTGAATTTTGGGTAGTTTATGGTAATTTAACATATTTACGTATAAAATTACTATAAATACCGAAAATTTTCATAAATTTCTAGACATTTTTAAATATAATTTTGGGAAATTTATGGTAAGTTATCATAATTTACCCTTAAAATTACCGTAAATCATGCTTATTTGAAATCTAATATGGGCTGAATTCATGACAGTAAACATTTTTCGGAGTCATTAGAATTTAAAGATAAGATTACATTTTTTAATAAATGTTTTTAAACTGGAAAAGTGAAAATTTTTAACTCTTATCAATTATTTTGAACTTAAAAGAATAAAAACAAATTTTAAGTCCATGCTATCATTTTCAATCCTCTACAAATTTTTGAACTGAACTCTTTTAAGTAGAAATTAAGTTATTTTAGTTTTATTTAGCTGCACATTAGTGATTATTTACTTTTTTCAGAAAACTTTTTAAAATATTCTCCTTTAAGATGATTTAAATTTATCCTGGAACTTTTAATAAATCTTCAAAAAATATTTTTATATATTTTCCAAAATTTATGTAAATTTTCGATCATTTATGATTATTTTACATAATACTTTTGGAAAACGAATGAAATCTTTTTAGGTCTTCTCTCAGAAGTAATTTTGAAAAATAAAAAATAATTTTAAATTTTCTTAGAGATCTTAATGAGAACTGTTCTTCTTTCGAAACCTTTAAAAATGCTTAAAAAGCTACAAAATTTGTTATTCTAAAACCTTCAAAAATCTACATTTTCTTTTAAATTCTACAAAATATTTTCAGTTTTTCATTATCTTTTATTCATTTCATAATTTCTAAATATCTCTTAACCTTACTAAAAATCAGTCTGAATCAATATTTCTAACAGTAAATTACATACTTAAATTCAACAGTTTCACTTATAATTTTTTTGTTTAAATAGGACATCTAAAATTGTAATATTAACATTTTAAATTTAGGTTTAAGAAACTTTAAAGATACAAAGCTTTGTGTTACAAAGAATTCATTTTTAGATTGTATAGTTTTGAATATTTTATTTATGATTGTTGAGTTTCTATAAACAGTCAGAAATTGATGATCATTAAAAATTTTAATGTTTTTTTATTTTAAAAATTAGATTTGAACGGGTTAGAAATGGAACTTTTTATATGAATTTGTTTAAAAAGTGCAGACTAAAAACTTAATTGAATAAAATTATATTCCGTGTCAGTTTTATGTTTTTTTTTTCGCGATTTCATCAATCTCCAGGAGAAATTGCTACCCTTAATATACATTTAAAAGCCGAGTAGTACCTGTTTCATTCTTTGTATAGTATTTCTTGAGTTCGAAGAAACTTCCATTTTCGCTGGAACCGATTGTGCCATTCAGGTGAGAACTGCTTTCCTCTCGTTTTCCATACGATTTTCCCTCGATGTAGAACACCTTCCCGTTGACCTTTCTTTCGATCTGAAACGTCTTTGGGCACTTACTTTGGAGTGGTTTTCCTTTGACTTTCGGCCTGATTTTAAATTCCCCTCCTGCAATGTCGAGCGACTTTCCTTGGTTATAGTGCGCTTTTCCGTTAGCCTCTCTTTCGATTTCACAGGCATTAATCTGGACCTAGAGCTACGAGATCTGGAACGCCTTTCCCTGGACTTCGAACGCCGACCCTTTGATTCCAGATAGTTGTCCTTTGACTTTCGGCTTCACCTTAGAGTATGCTCCCTTGACCTCGAACGTCTTTCCTTTGACCTCCTATCCTTCGGGTCTGATTTTTTAACTACTAAAAAAAAACTTTATGTATTTTGTAAAGTAAACTATTTTTCCAAAAAATTGATCATACAGTTTTCCTAAACAAATATGAATGAAGTTACCTTTGAGTACGAAATTTTCTTTGCTGTAGTCATCTCTTTTTAATCCATAATTACATGGTGGGTTGAGTAATGAGCCTACAAAACAAAAAAGAAAAGTTTTAAGTAAAATGGCGACTAAGTTTCTAATATGTTATGTGAATATTAAACCAAGTGTAGTAACGTTTGAGATTATTTTTTACTCTGCTATGAATATAAAATCCAAGTAACTATCAATAAATGATCAAAAAACAATTAAATTTATTTCAAATAGTACTATTTTTAGATAAAAATAATTGTCATAGAATCTAAAACATAACAATTTTATTTCTAGAAATATTTTCATTTTTTTTCCTCATAAGCTGAATTAAATTAATATTGTTAACAAATTTGATCTCTCGAAATAGACAATTAAAGTATAATCGTTCCCCCTAATTAAATACAAAATTTAAAACTATTTACCTTTCATATTATTTACGGTAAAAATAAAAACTTTTAATCTGACGGACTTGCAAAAAAATGTTTACTTAGTTTTTGGATTAGCAGTTGCCAAACTGGTAGACGAAGGCGGCAACTGAATAGTCTTTTTAATTTTTCTTGTTATGCAAGGATTAACCTGTGGAATCAATGTTTTGTATGCTTCATCGTTCGTGGAGAAATCTCCGCTCTGTATCTCAGCTTTAAGAGCTTCATCATAACTCCCTACAAAATTAAAGCGAAATTATTTTCTTAATGAATTGGGATACATTTTTGACTAAAAATTGAAAAATACGTTTTGCGAACATCTGAAACTTGCTCTGGGTTTTGCTAGACAAACACAGGAATCATAACTATAGGCAAATTGGACTGAAATTTTCATTTTCCTAAATGATGCAACTTTCCAGACTTGGAATACATTTTTGATTCTAAATTTTAAAAAATACGAATTTCGAAAATCGGAAACTTATTCTGGTTTTTGCTAGGCTAGCATAATAATTATCACTAATGGCGAATCGCACTCAATTGATAATTTTCCAGATAATGCAATCTTTTCAGACTTGGAATAAATATTTGATTCGAAATATTTAAAAACACGAATTTCGAAAATCTGAAACTTATCCTGTGTTTTTCTAGGCTAGCAAAATAATTATCTCTAATGGCGAATTGTACTGAAATTATTATTTAAAAAAATTATGCAATCTTTGCATATTTGGAATATATTTTTTATCAACAATTTAAAAAAATACGAATTTCGAAAATCTGAAACTTATCCTGTGTTTTGCTAGGCTAGCAAAATAATTATCACTAATGGCATTGGCACTCAATTGATTATTTTTCAAAATAATGCATTCTTTTTAGGCTTGGAATAAATTTTTGATTCTAAATTAAAAAAAAAACGAATTTCGAAAATCTGAAAATTATCATGTGTTTTGCTAGGCTAGCAAAATAATTATCTCTAATGGCGAATTGCACTGAAATTATTATTTTCCAAAATAATGCAATCTTTTCAGACATGGAATAAATTTTTTAATCTAAATTTTAAAAAATGTGAATTTCGAAAATCTGAAACTTATCCAGGATTCTGCTAGGCTAGCAAAATAATTATCTCTGATTGCGAATCGCACTCAATTTCTTATTTTCCAAAATAATGCAATCTTTTCAGACATGGAAAAAAATTTTAAATCTAAATTTAAAAAAATGTGAATTTCGAAAATCTGAAACTTATCCTGGGTTCTGCTAGGCTAGCTAAATAATTTTCTCTGATTCTTTTCTGATTTGGAATAAATTTTTTATTCTTAATTTTAAACAATATGAATTTCGAAAATCTGAAACTTATCTTGGGTTTTGCTAGGCTAGTACAATAATGATCTCTGGTGGCGAATCGCAGGCAATTTATTATTTTCCAAAATAATGCAATCTTTTCAGACTGGAAAAAATTTGTATTCCTTTAATTTATAAAATACGAATTTTGAAAATCTGAAACTTATCCTGTGCTTTGCTAGGCTAGAAAAATAATTATCTCTAATGGCGAAATGCACTCACATAATTATTTTCCAAAATAAACAATCTTTTTAGAATTGGAATAAATATTTTATTCTAAATTTAAAAAAAAATGAATTTCGAAAATCTGAAACTTATCCTGGGTTTTGCTAGGCTAGCACAATAGTGATCTCTGGTGGCCAATTGCACTCAAGTGATTATTTTCCGAAATAATAAAATCTTTTGGGATTTGGATTCAATTTTTGCACAAAATTTTCAAAAATAAGAATTTCGACAATCTGAAAGTTATGCTGAGTTTTGCTAGGCTAGCTAATAAATTATCTCTGATGGCGAATAGCACTCAAATTATTATTTTTCAAAATAATAACATCTTTTGGGACTCGGAATAAAATTTTAATCCTAAAATTTTAAAAATAAGAATTTTGAACATCTAAAAATTATCCTGGGTTTCGCTGTACTCGCACAATAATTATCTCGGATGGCGGATCGCACTCAAATGATTATTTTTCAAAATAATGTAATATTTTCAGAATTGGAATACATTGTTGATTATGAATGTTTTAAAATACGAATTTCGAAAATCCGAAAATTATCCTTGATTTTGCCAGGCTAGCGCAATAATTGTCCCTGATGACGAATCGCGAAATAATTTTAAAAAATGTGAATTTGGAAAATCAGAAACTTGTACTGGGTTGTGCTAGACTAGCAAAATAATGATCCATAATGAAAAATTGCACTAAAATTAATCTTTTCATAAAAAATGCAATCTTTTTGAACTTTTTGCACGGCTGACATAAATACGTTTTTTTTTTTATTTTTGAGCTGAAATCTTCACCTTTTTTCAAAAGTTCTGTACATCACAATTCCCCTTGTGATTTGTCACGTTAAAATTTAAACACATATAACTGAACAAAATAATAAAAAAATATATAATATAAACACGTACCGTAGGCCTCACATATATTCGAGAAGCCAGGTTTTTTTATGGATGGAAAAGTTCCCACGTTTCCCAAATTATCCAGTTGTCTGGTGCCACAGAGGACTGGCCTTCTGAAATCACCACGTGCCATTTGACAGCAAGCTTTTTGGTTGGACACATTTTTGCACAATAAAAAAAGAATTAAAAATCGAAATTCGCGTTGCGTCAGTTTCATAAATGAAATCGAAATTGTTATTGATCACTTATTTAAACTACATGGTTGTCATGCGACGGCGCATCTTTTGGTTGCGCAAAAGACACGAATTTGGAAAATGTAGCAAAAGTTGAAAACTCTGCAGCTCTTCAACAGAAAGGAGGTCAAAAATCAGGGTTGTCAAAGTTAATTTTCTGATTTGCAAATCAGAAATTCACACATGTCAGGTAACTTTGCATTGCTGTTTTGCTCAGAATTGAAAAATACTTTCCAAACAACTTTTACAAGTCCTACTGACTGTTCAATTCTTAATAAAGGACTATTATAAAGGTACTCTTTTGTTCTAACGTTTTTTTTTATTTTACTGAGGTTTGGCTGCCCTAGCTTTAGCAGGGAATTTTTGGCTCATTACGCAAAATTCGAAGGAGCTTTTCTGAAGTCCGTTTTATATGAAGCTGGCCCAGTCGACATTCTGGCCGATTTTGACAGGCGAAACGTTGCTTGTGCAGTATTCTTTACATTATTGTTTGTTCCAGAATTTGGAACTTGTGAGGCAAACATTTTAACGTCGACCTTCATAATAAATTCAAGGTATGTGTTTAACAATTTAAATTTTAAAGACGCTTGTGTTATCTGGTGCGACTACAAAGGTTATATTATAATCATTAAAGTTATGATTTTCATTAAATAAACTAATGATAATGATTAAGGTATTTTTTCATATCGTGGAATTTTAGATTCTCAAAAATGCTTGGGATTTTAATAAAATGGAAAATATAAATACATTTATAGGTTATTTAAACAAAATGAACAGAGAGAACTCATGGCCGTGAAGCTGGCATTGTATTCGTCTTTTGATAGTCAAGATTTATAAAGTAATGGGCTTTTTAAATTGAGATGCCAACTTCACACTTGCTCCCAAAATTTTAGTATATTTCATTTGCTCTTTTTGGATTCGTTAGTTGGTCGTTATATAGTGTTTGATTTCAATTTTCGTCCTTTGATAATCGAAATTTTAGCCAATATTTTCCAAACAATATTAAGCAGGTTTAACATTTTTGTATAGAATCATTTCTTGGTCGTAAAAAATATTTCATAATCCACTTTTAAAAATAAATTGCTTATAAGTTGGTATAGTTTAGGAAAATGGTACTAATATATTTCAAGTATTTTGTTACCTATCCAATGGGATTATAAACAGAAATTATCGCCTTAAAAAATGAGGAAGTCCGTATACAATTTTGTTTATAAATTGTGATGAGTTAGAAAGAATTTTAATTTGAATTACTTTTTCTCGTTAAATAGCATTTTCTGCTTATATTAAATCTTGTAATTTGCAAAATGTTAAATACAAAATAAAATTTTCAAATTTGGAATTTCAAAAAGTTTTTTCAAAACGTTTTTGAACACTGAAAAATATTAAAAGAACTTTTTGAGGATACAAAGTTGAAGGCAACCAAGTTTTAAAAATTGAAAATTCTGACTACTCAACAGTTTAAGAAATTCGTCAATGAGAAATATTATTTTTATTTCATTTACATACTAAACATTTTTCAGTCAGTAATGACAGAAATTTCAAAAGTTGGAAACTTCTTGATTTGAAAAGTTTTGTTCTTAAAAATTTGTCAATGTATGGAATTGAAACTAAAATTTGCTTGTAAATTTTTCTGCTAAAGGGCTCAAGGATATTTTGGCCATTAAATGTATTCGGATTTTATATAACTGTTTACATTACTTTAAAATTTGATTTTATTTTGGCCTACTCCAAACTATTATTGTTCACTTTAGTTAGCAATACTAGTCAAATTAACAGTCAGTTAAAAATTTAAATAAAAATGTTTGAAAATTACAAAAGAAGGTATTTATTGGCTTAATACCCTGGATTTTTTTTTTTTTGATCTCTTAAAGTCTTTTTAATTGGGCATAATTCTCTTCTTTTTCTTAGAATTCACTTATAACCTTTTAAACTCTTCAAAAGATTTTGTAATTCGTTTGAACTATTCAGGCTATAACTTGAACTGGATATCATTAAAATTCTGGTAAAGTTTTTATAATTTTCCTAAAATATGTCGATTAAGCCTTGAATTATTTCCAATTCAATTACCTCTTTTGAATTCTGCAGAATTTACTCCACGTCTTAGAATTCGCTTGTAATCTTTAAAATTCTCTTAGTGATTTTGGAATTCTTTTGAAATATTCAGGACATAACTTAATTTATTTTTAGTTTTATGAATTCTTATTAAAACATGAATTTTTAAAAAACTATTTGCAGATTGTTTTCAAGTTTTTAACAAATATTTTGAATATTCTGATAATTATTTAACATTTTTTCAAGTGTTTTCATTTTGCAGAATTCTCTTAATTTCATTCGAAAAATTTAAAGTATACCCTATACATTCAAAGAATTTTATAATGCAGTTTTGAAAAATAAAAAAATAATAATTAGTAACGTTTGAAATCGATAATTTTTTATGAAAAACCTTTTCAGTTTATTAAAATGTGAATATAAATTTTAATTAGTTTTAAAATTGAACACTTAATTAAGGATTAACAAGCGATACTTAAAGA
>NC_046657.1:173685296-173686393 GCF_010883055.1 Belonocnema kinseyi | reverse complement strand
TATACGAAGTGTCTACGTATGCCGACCAAATCCAGCTATTCGTGCAGCGGTGCAAATAGTCCACGGCCTAATCTAAAAGAAAATATAGATTTTTTTATATTTGGAACAATAAATTTATATGCTTTTCAAAAATATGAGCCTTGGAAAGAATAAAAAACATATGCTTAAGATTCCTAGGAAAATTGAACATAACTTCTTATTTGAAAAACCGGAATTTAAAGCGAATATTTAAAAATAGTTAAAAAATTCTCAAAAATGAATATGAAATATTTTTAGAAAATATTTTTTCAGTTTGCAAGATTAATAAAAAAACAGAAAGAATTCGGTTATTTTTAAAGATGTTTACAAGTTCTAAAACATCTTTAAAAATAAAAATTTGAAGCTTTCTTAGTATTTTAAGGATTTTAAAACTATTGAAAATGAACATAATTTGAATTCCAATTTTAGAAGTGTTCAGTTTATTACAAAATCGTAATCATTCAATTTCTAATATAACTATAACTGGCTAGCGGCGACAATCTATTCTTCATTTTAAAAAATATCCCCGCTGCGCGGGTACATTCTCATCGACTGTTGGTTCTCACACTCGAAAATGTATTAACCTCGCGCTACGCGCTCAATCTCTGTGCTCAGACTTATCAATAGGTACTAAAGGTGAAAGCCTCGACAAGAGTTATTTGGTGATTGTGAATTACTCAGCCACACAAAAAAAGTGTGCGGATCTGGTAACAAGACACACGTATTCCTATGGATTTTGGGGCGCTGAATTCAAATTCGGTATCAAAAATTACCCATCACGTCATGGTTGAGCCATAACCTCCAAAAATGACGAAAAATCATGCAGTGAGGCAAATAAATTTCAAAATAATGCCAGTGATGCAAATTTTCACTTCAGAAACTTGTCGACAACTGTGAAGGATCAACCCTTGCCTGATATCAACTTTTTTAACATAACTTTACCCAACAGAACCTGACCTCACCTAACCTGAGTTAACAGAAATTTGTTGAACTACACGTAAAGCTCTGGAAGCATATTTTCCCAGTAGCAAATGTGTGCTACATCGAATGGGTCAACTCGAGCCTAACCTAGAAATAAA
>NC_046657.1:173679478-173685196 GCF_010883055.1 Belonocnema kinseyi | reverse complement strand
TACATAGAAGTTTAACCTATCCTAACCTAACAAAACCTGACCTAACCTAACCTAGCCGAATGAAATTCAACCACACGTGTAGCTATGTAAGCGTACGGTTCTGTCTTCAATTTGTGCTATATTTGATAGGTTAATTCGATCGAAACCTACAAATGAATCTAACTTAACAGAACCTAACGAAATTTTGCTTAACGCAACACAACTTAACTTAAGTTTAATGCTAGCAACAAGCGGTTACGAAACAGCAGACATTTACTGCTACTAATGTCAAAATATGAAAGTACGCAAGAACAGGGTTACCAGCGTAATCGGTTAGGTTAGGTCAGGTTTTGTTAGGTTAGGATAGGTTAAACCTCTATGTAGGTTCAGCCGAAGCTGAATGAAACGGTACCGCAAACACAACGGGACAACACAATCAGTTTAATTGTGTCTCGCGAGGTTAGGTTAGGTTAGGCTAGGTTAGATTTATTTCTAGGTTAGGCTCGAGTTGACCCATTCGATGTAGCACACATTTGCTACTGGCAAAATATGCTTCCAGAGCTTTACGTGTAGTTCAACAAACTTCTGTTAATTCATGTTAGGTGAGGTCAGGTTCTGTTGGGTAAAGTTATGTTAAATAAGTTGATATCAGGCAAGGGTTGATCCTTCACAGTTGTCGACATGTTTCTGAAGTGAAAATTTGCATCACTGGCATTATTTTGAAATTTATTTGCCTCAGTGCATGATTTTTAGTCATTTTTTGAGGTTATGGCTCAACCATGACGTGATGGGTAATTTTTGATACCGAATTTGAATTCAGCGCCCCAAAATCCATAGGAATACGTGTTTCTTGTTACCAGATCCGCACACTTTTTTTTGTGTGGCTGTGTTATCTTTTGTTTAAGCTCCTTCGGCTTTAACGGACACATTCTCATCACGTATCTCGTGCTTGATTTCGAGTTTCTTACTAAAATTGTATATCATTTCCATAAATTTATATTATTTTAATTCATAACATGCACTTGTATTAAAACTGACGTAGTTTCATTATTGCGACTTTTGTCGTTTTCCGAGAAACTGAATTTGCTCGTTTTCAATGTTTTTTTATGATAGCCGGGAAGGGGGGCGCTTCAAAAAAAAATTGAAGGATAAGATCATGAATAAAGAGGGGGAGATTCTAAGAAACTGGATGGAGGATAGATGCTGGGCTCTGGCAAATGGCATGATAAACTGTCACGAAGATAGAGAATACACGTATGTGAGTTATATGGGTGTATCGGTGATAGACTATGTGATTATGAATCTCTGTGGACGAGATATGGGAGGATTTAAAAGAGAGAGTGAAAGGTTGTGTGCAAAAGAAGGTATTTAGAAATAAGAAGAAGGGAATAGTAAAGCCATGGTGGGATAGGGAATGTAAAATGATGAAGAGAAAGGTGAAAAAGAAGTACAGGAAGTGGAAGGAAGGAACCGCGAAAAGGCAGGAATACGTATAAATGAGGAAGGAGTTTAGGGCGATGAGTAAGAAGATAGAGCAGAAAAAGAAAAAAAGAGCTGGAATAGGAGTTGAAAAGTGTTACGACAGAAGAGGACGTGTGAAAAATAATTAATAGGTTTAGGAAACGCAGGGTGGGGATACGTGAGAAGATAGGGAGCGACGATTGGATGAAATTTTTTAATGATTCATTTCAGGGGTTTGATTGTATCACTGTATAAGAAAGGGGATAAGGAAAGGCAGGCAAATTATAGAGGAATTGCGCTAATGAATACGGCGTACAAGATATACGCGATGCTGTTGGCAGATAGGATGCGCAAGGATGCTGGGGGGAAAGGACTATTGACGAAGACACAGGCGCGCCTTAGGGAGGGAAGGAGTACTATTGAAAATATTTACGTCTTACAGCACGAGATGGATAGAGAACTAACAAAAAAGGGTGCCAAAGTGTACGCGTTTTTTGTAGATCTAAAGGTCGCTTTCCCTTCGGTGGATAGGGGGAGGTTTTGGGTAGCAATGAAAGAGAGGGGAGTGAAGAGGGGTCTGATAGAAAGTGTAAGGGATGTATACGAGGTGACGAAAGATAGGATGAGAGGAGGGGAGAGAACCTCTGAGGGATTCTGGATGGAAGGAGGTTGAAGTGAGGGTGCCCGCTTAGCCCAACGCTTTTTGCAATTTTGATCGTGGATATGAAAAGTCAACTAGCGGCCGGAGTGGTAGGAGGAGTCAGGATATGGTCAATCGCATATGCAGATGACATAGTGCTGTTAGCAAAGAGCGAAAAGGATTTAAAGGAGATGATGAAATGGTTGAGAAGATACTTGGAAAAAAATAGGTAAGAGTTAAATGCGAACAAGTCGAAGGTTAGGGTGTTCACGAAAGGAGGTGAGAGAGATAGGGGAGTGGAGGTCGAAGGGAAAAGCGGTGCAGGAGGTGAAAGAGTTTGCGTACCTAGGCTTCCTATTTCGAAGGAATGGGGGAGTGGATGGTCATATGAAAGAAAGGGTGAGAAGGGCAAATGTGGTGATGAGGCAGGTGTGGGGTTTGGGCAAGAGGTTGCTTGCAGATGATTTTGTAAGGAGAATGAAATCATTTGATTCGCTAGTGATGAGTGTCTTATTTTACAAAGTAGGGGTGTGGGGGTGGAAGGTGAGTGAGGAGATAAAAAGGATATAGGAGAGGTATGTCAAGTGGACGCTGGGGTTGGCAAGGAATACACAGAACTATATTGTCAGGAGGGAGACAGGAAGAACGAGTTTATGGATTATAATAGGGAGTCGAGCGTGTAAATATGAGGAAATATTTTTGGAAGAGGGGGGAAGTAAGCTGGTTAGGGAGTGTTGGTGGGAGAAGGAGAACAGACGTAGTGCTGCAAGGATGGAGGTGGAAAGGGAAAGGTATTTTAGAACGAATGGATTGCAGATAGATGAAGTGAGAAGGATTCACGAGGAAGGAAGGAAGCTATGCGAGCTGGTTCAAAAGAATGGCATGGAGAAAGAGAAGGTAGAAGCAGAAGAGAGAATAAGAGAGTCAAGATTTAGCGGAAACTATGTGTGGATTATGCCCAGGGAGATTTGTGTGAGAAAAGAGAGCAAGGAAGTCAGGAACTTATTGCAAAAATGAGATGCGGTTGCATAAAGAATTATAATAGGTTCAGGCTTTCTAGAGAGAAGAGAATGCCTGAATTGTGTGGGAAGGGGGATGCAGAAGTTGAGCACTAGTTGGAGGAATGTGAAGAGGTTGAAAGGAGTGGGATAAGACTGGAGGTATTGTTGCATGAAAGGGGGGACGAAAGGGCAGCAGCACGGGTGAAGGGGGCGTTGGGTAAGATGGAGAAGAAGAGAAAGAAGGAGGAAGAGGCATGAAGAAGGAAGGATTGTAAACAGGAGAGGAAGTACATGTAAGAAAACTGTAAATATTGTAAATATTAGTTAAGTATTAGGCGTTAGCCACGAAGACAGAGGCTGGCAATGCGAGGCATAGCGAGGAAAGAGAGATATGTGTGCGAGGCGAAGTGAGGCGCAGCGAGGAAGTGTAGGTTATAGAAGCAAGCAGATGAGTTACAAGATGTGGATTGATGATAATTAGTAACAGATAGCTGTAAGAAAATTCTGTAAAAAATTAAGTGTACTCAAGTCCATTTTTTAAGGCCAGCAGGCCGAAAAATAAACGTTTATCTATCTATCTATCTACTAAGAGATAATGCACATGAAATAAAAAAGTCATGTAGAAAAAAGTTCTTTAAGGCTTAGTTTAGGCACAAACAAGCTTCAAAGTTGGGCTGGATCAACCAGTGAAGAGTGAGCTTTAGCGACCACTTGTACTTGCCCCAAGTGTTAACATTGTGTTTGTGCAGAACTGCTCACTAAAGCTCGCTTCTTATTGGTTGATTGGGCCCAACTTTCAGCTTTTTGGTGCCCAAACTAAGCTTCACACAAATTATCGCTGGTGAACTTATTGTTTATTTTTTGTGCACCATCAAATAGTAGAAGGGGATGTATAGGTCGTGAAACACCCTGTGTATTTTCTTTAGAAATAAACGATAATAATTTTGAGACTCGCCGTTTTTAATCGCAAGGAAATTTAGATAAAAGAAAAAACTTGATGAAAGTGGCTTTTTTAGATAATAAAGATTTGAGATTTTAGGTAAAAATTTTATTGATATTTTGGTGCTGAAAAAAGTCGCAAATAGTCTTATTTAAGGACACTTCCTTTGTAAAAATAAGTATTTTATCCTTTTACTCTATTTAAAATATTGTAATAAGGACAGTATGGTCAGGAAAAGGCTTAAGAAAGACTAGAGTTTAGGTAATTAAAAAAAAGGAGAACGAGGTGGGAGATAAATAAGGAGTCATTGATTTGCTTCAAGATTGCAACCCTTATTTGTCATTTCACGCTCTTTTTTCGAATAAAAAATGTATATAATCATTTTTTTAAATGGTAAAATGAGAGTTTACTTTATTGCTATCAAGCATCCTGCTTTTTATTGTAGCTTTAAGTTTCTTTGAAACTTACAGACTACAATGTAGTTCTTGAGTTTCTAATCTTTTTTAGTAACGAAGTCAAATTAATGATTTTAAGATTAATGATATTCAAGTTTTTTTTCAAAGGATTTGCATTTTTTTCTTATCTGGTTTTATTAATAATAAATTGGACATTTTTTAAATTTTTATATTTTCTACTGATAATCACATTCTTTATGTGTCTAAAAAGTTGTCTATATTTCATAATAATATTTTTCACTACGCCAGCGAGTGTAAATTTTATCGATATTTTGTACAGTACCATTTCCTTCGCTTTTCCTGTCTTTTGAAAATTCATATTCAAAATGCTGTATATTTTTGTGGGTACAGATTGACTTGATGGAGCACAGAAAACCTTTTATACAACTGTCAGATAGACAAAAGAGACGTAGGATTTTAGAATGTCGAGTCCTGGATGAAAAGAATAATCCTAAAAATAAGCGAATTGTACAAAATGGTCCCTCCTGCCACGGAGAATTATGAAAATGCATTTTTGGAAGATATAAAAAATCTAGAAGAGTCTGACTTGGAAGATAAATTGAATCAGTATGACGATGATGATGATGATCGTCCAGTATCTCCACCAACATTTTGGGAAAAAATTGCCATGCTTTGCATTCGCCAGCATATGACTAGGCAAGCAGCAATCGACTGGCTGCAAGTTTTATGCGAAGCTGGTTACAGTGAGCTTCCAAATGACAGCAGGACTTTTTTGGGCACTCCTCGCTAGACATCTTCTGTTATCCCTTGTGGTTCTAGCGAATTGATGCACTTTGGCTTGGAGAGAGCGTTACTGTATGAGTTGCAGTTTTTTGATGAAGGCGATGTAACGGAAATAGTAATACAAATTCATTTTGACGGGCTACCACTTTCTAAAAGCTCAAAAGATCAATTATGGACCCAACTCGGAAAAATAACAAAACCTCAGCCTTCTGGAGTATTTCTAATCGAAGCCTATCACGGCCAAGAAAAGCCAAAACTAGCTTCCGAATTCCTAAAATCTTTCGTAGAAGAATATAAGAATCTGCATGAGACTGGATTCCTTTATAAAGGACACCACGTTACTGTAACCTTGTCGCACGTGATAGCAGATAGCCCTGCTAGGAGCTTTATCACTTGTACAAAGTCACATAACGGATATTCCGCATGTCCCAGATGTACTGTTGAAGGCCAATACGAATACCACAAAATGATCTTCCTGGGAACAGATAGTCAGTTAAG
>NC_046657.1:173676154-173679378 GCF_010883055.1 Belonocnema kinseyi | reverse complement strand
CAAACAAATGAAAGACTTGTCCGGGCTTCTGATATCATTGAGGGAGTGGATACCAGACGAATTCGTTCGGAAACCGTGAGGTTTGGATGAACTTCCACGATGGAAGGCGACAGAACTCCGTCTTTTCGGCCATTACCTTTGTCCAGCAATTCATCAACCATTCTTGCCTCCAGAATATTTGATTCACTTTAACACACTGCACAGTGCCATGCGAATATTGCACCATCCACAGGATTATCTTCGGAACAATCAATGTGCAAAGGAACAGCTGAAGTGGTTTGTGGATAATTTTTCAGTTTTATATGGAGAAGACCAAATGGTCTTCAACGTTCACTGCACCGTACACCTAAGTGATGATGCACTGATTCACGGACCTCTGAATAGTTTTAGTTCATTCTGTTTTGAAAATTGCATGCAGTACGTGAAGAAACTGATTCATAGACCTTACGATCCACTGCTACAAATTTTCCGGAAACTTGTGCAAATTAGTGGACAGGAAGGAAAAAGTACGCAAGTGAACATTCGAAAGGAGAAAAAATTTCCGTCCTTCCAGAACGAGGTTAAAAATGTCCCCCTAGGTTTCTCCAGAGCTTTTGAAAAACTCGTTTTTAAAGATTTCAAACTATCTATCAAGAAACCGGATAATTTTTGCTATCTAATGAATGGTGATGTTGTTCGGATAAGCCACATAGCAACAAATGGAAGTACGAAAGTCTGCATGGGAGAGAAGTTTAGCAAGCCACGCCCGTTACTTACTTACCCAGGAGACTCTATGAAAATGGGAATATATGTAGCAGAAGGGTTTTCTGAGACCGTCACGTTTCCCATAAGTGAAATCCTCCAAAAGGCGCTTGTATTACCACTTTCAAGCGAATATTGTCTACAGCCTATCTTGTTATACATCTTTAGCAGATCAGGATTACCGTAAGTTTCACATTTTTATTTAATCACATATTAAAATTTAGTTATTCTTGCTACTGTTGAGCTATTTTTACGATATTGACTTGAATGTGTGTCTTATTATCAACTTACAGATCGACATCTATAAATTGCTTATCACCGTCTACTTCATCGAGCTATTGCATTCTCGAATTATCGAGAAGATAACACATCGACCAATGAAAGATCAAGAAATTTAATTTTGTTCTTTACTATTTTAATTTAAAAAAAAAGAGTTTTGTACATAGTTGAACCTAAATTAAGCTTGCGCAGGCTTCTTGACACAAAATATTTCATTAATGTAAAATAATCGTTAAACCATTTATGTATTTTAGCGAAAATCGCTTATAATAATTTTTTTGCAATCTAAATAATAGGTCTTTTTTAAAAACCTTCTAATTTTTCAGCAGTTTTAGATTTTCTAGACCAAAATCTTATTTCAATGAACTTAAGGGTGCTTTCGCACGATTGAAGATGAATCGATGACATGCAGAAAGTCCCCAAGAGTGAAAGAGATGGGAACTGTATATTCTGTTATCTATCTCTTTCACGCCTGCGAACTTTCAGCATGTTAGTCTGCTGATTTGCTATTGTATGAAAGACCCCTAAAAAAACGTAACCAATGAAATCGAAATGTGTTTGAACAAAATGAAGAAGAGTTCAGAAATTAATTAAGCGTTTAGCCAATTTCATTATTGAAATTTTCTAATTTTTTAAAACTATTTTTAAGTGTGATGAAATTTCCAGATGCTCAAAAATAGTACAGTTTTCAACCCTTTTAAAAATTATTTTAATAATTTGTGGTTTTAAAAAATCTAATAAGATTTTTGGAAATTAGACATATTATACGTAGATTAATAAAAAAAAAAATACTAGCAAAATTTTTCGAAACACTGAGAATAATTAACTTTTAATATTGAGTTAATTAGTCTAATGAATTTTGAACATAGTGAACAGCATTTAAGGATAGATTAAAAAAGTTGTGAACATTATTTTAGATTTTTCAGGTTTATGAAAATAAGATTTTGTCCTAGAAAAACTAGAAATATTGAAATGTTACATTTTTTAAATTGGGCATATAATGAAGAACACGAAACAAAAGTAAAATTAGCAATTGTCGCATTACTGAGATATACAAATTTGCGAAAATTATTTTCGACCCGCAGATTCTCATGACTTGACTGGTGTAAAAGATCAAATGTAAATCGGTTATGATTTTATACGAACGATTCGACCTTGAGACTAGATAAAAAACATTACATCATTATTTACCGGCGTAATTTTTTTCGGGCAATTTGAAATAGAAATGTATTTGTTTGTGAAAATCGAAAACTAAATAATATTAAGAAGTATTACAATCTTTTACATTAAAGAGCGAAATATGTACTATTATATTGGGCGTGATATATTTATACACATGTATGTAAAATAATTGTGAAGACCATGTCAAAATCAGCAGGTTCCTACGTTACCAGCACTTTTTCACTGCAAACTACGATAATACAACTCACGTCAAAAGTCAATACGAAATGAGATGTTTAATAATAAATTGCAAATTTTGTAAATGAAATAAAGGTCACTAGAAATTTTTTTTGGTCCTAAATTTATATAATTACAGAAAAAAATTGCAACACATTTTCTTGTATACTTCTTGTATACTTTATTTCAGCGAACTCCACAACTTAATAATATTAAAAAGTTGGTTTGATAGAGGTCAGTGTGATTAAGAGAAAATTTATAATGAAAAACAAGTTAGTTATGAACATTTTCCATTACACTAAACAAATTACATCTTTCTTTTCTCGCATAAAAAGGTGGCTGTCCTTATTTATTGTTTTAATCAAATATTTTTAAAGAAGCTAAGATGGGTTTAGAAAACTCCTTTTGTTTATTTTTATTTTAGATATGGAGAAAAATAGCATACTTTCCTTAAATATCCGCTGTTTTTTTTTCGAATAATTATAAATTATGATATTCATGAAACATCAGATTAGGGGTATATGAGGGCAAAATTTTAGAAGATTCTTGGGATGTTGTTCTCAGATAGATAATAAGATAATAAAGAGAATCTGGTTGCGGGGTATAAATCACATTTTTCAAGTAATAATTGACAGGTATAACTTTATTTGTTAAGCAACTGTTTTTGGGGCAATTTCACGTAAAAATATAGTTTTTTGTGAAACTCAAGAACTGAATAATATTATAAAGTATTTAATTTCTTATACCAGCGAAAAACGCATTGCTGTGTAAGGTTTGATATCTATGTATTCAAGAAAATTTTTTGC
>NC_046657.1:173665801-173676054 GCF_010883055.1 Belonocnema kinseyi | reverse complement strand
TGTGAAACATGCGACTTAGACATTGTTCCTTAGACGTTTTTTTAACGTCATTACTAAAAACTCCGGATTAGTTCTAATCATGTAAATTATAGACAACACCCATGGAGTGTTTCTAGAAAGTTTCATATGCGGTTGCTATGGTTACTCCATTGAGCAGTATACACAATCCTTCGTTACTGATAATTATAAAAAACAATTAATACATCAGAAACGTAATATTAAATAATGCAGACTTAAAATAAGCTCATCAGACACAGTATTGCAGTAAATATAATAATAAATTTACGTATGTTCTATTATGTTTCAAAAGACGTTTTTTGGTTGGAAAAATGCCTGACTTAGGACATTATAAAGGTGTTCTAAAAACGTCCATTTTTCGTCATTCTGTATTTGACCTTTTAGAGCATTGAACATTTTAGAACGTTTTTAGGACGTTCTAAAAATGACGCGGTGCCCACTGGGCAGCTTCCATTTCAGCCATTTTTATACCATTTTGAATCTGAATGTAATTGGTGGCGCCTCTAAACTCTTGTCAACTTGTTCCACAGTTGGTGACACTAAAATTACATTGCCGGCGAATTTTCAAACTAAAATATCCCTGTCGGCGAACTTCCGAACGCATAAAAAAACGACTGCCAGATCAGAGATGAGGGGGGAGATTGCTCATGTAATGGAATAAGAGACTCCGTCAAAATCCGACTGCTAAAAGCGCCCTCTTGGTTTGTGGGTCAACTCCTCGGAGTTACTTCGCAGTTTTCTGCATTTTTCAGACGTTCGGCGTCGGTAATTGCTTAAGTTAGAGAATTTAAAAAATGACTTATCACCGCAGTTACAATTACAGGAGATACCATAAATGTAAATGATGTACTGCATATTTATTTACCACTAGAATATTAAGTTTTTATTATATAATTATTCTAATGATTCACAATTATTAGTGAGTAGTTATATAATGAAAACTAATTATTTATTTTTAAAATTAAAATTTTTAATATTATATCGTTACATATCTATTTATATGCTATAAATCATAAATGATGACTTATAATTTTAATACATCACCGGAAAAAGTTTTATGTTCGCCTATTTTTTAATGACTGATAAGTTTTATTTATTTTAATTATGACAGAGCTAAACATTTTTCTCTTTAAAATGTTGAATGCTATCCAAATTCAAAATTCTGTATAAAGTCAAGCAGAGGATAAAGCAAATTTGTCCATTTTATAAAGAATTTTGAGATTTCCTTAGAAAAAAAAATATATTATCAATTATAATACCTTAAATTTTTCTCTAAAACGCTAAAGTTAAGCAACTATTGTAACGTATGTTTATCAGTTACAGATTGTATTAATTAATATACAGTTTGTAGCTAAAATACATATACACTTTTACAGATTTATAGTGTTTTAAAACGAAATTTGATAAAAATGCTTGAATATTTTAAAATGTTACAAACTTTTTATTCAGAGCTTTTTACAACATTATTTTTAATTGTACGATTTAAATGATTGATGGCTCTTTTGCCTTGAAATTAAAATCACATATTTTAGAAAATATAATTCATATGTACATACAAAATACTACTTTAAAGTGTACAGTTATTCAAATAAAATAGAAGAAAACAGTAATATAAGTACTAAATATTTCAATGTAACATACACGATTGCAAATTCCTCAATATTAAACTGCAAACGGTTCTACAACATAGCCTTAAGTTTGAGAGATATATGACCCATATTTATGAAAGGCCTTTTAAGTTTGAACCCTCCAATTACTTGCAGGGAAAACCAAGAAAGCATTCTTCTGGAATTAAGTAAGAACCGTATATATCTTTGCCTATAGTGCGTATACCTGGTTGAACCTAATCAATTTTGAAAATTTTCCTCCTTTTATGGTCTATTTCTGTTGTAAGAATACTCGGTATAAATGGCTGCGTAGCTGTGAGCCCAAACTTACGAAAATAAAATTAGCACCTTATTACGGTTAAAACATTATCAGAGTTAGAGCATTTTCAAAATCCAAAAAAAAAAAAACTACAATTAACATTTTAAGCCAAACAACGCATGATATGAAAAAGAAGTCAAGAGAAGAAAAACGTTGATTTTTAAAAGCACTACAAAATTATAATCACAACCTTTTTAATTTGATCGAAAAGTTGCAAATTCCAAATTTGATCGTAACACAAATAATGAAATATTAAAAAATTCCATTTTTTGATCAAACTATGTAAGATACGAAAAAAATGAATGAGCTAATATTTCGCGCACTGGAAAGACCTACAAATTTATAATGAATCACTTTTCACGATAGGACGCGTAGATTTTGTTTTTAGCCGTAAAATCAACATTAAAAATAAAAAAATAAAATTTTTGGAATAGCAACACAAGCTACGAAAAGAATGAGACAAACCTTGTTCATCCAAAAAAGAGCTATTATTTTTTATAGGACACGTAGTTTTTGCCTTGCACGTAAAAAATAACATTCAAAATCAAAAAATTATTTTTTTTTTTAAACGACACAAGGACAAACTAAAATTAACAGACAAAAAATGTTAGCCTGAAAAGATCTATAAATTTATTATTAATCATTTTTAGATAGGATGAGTAGATTTTCTTTCAATTGTATTTCAGGTTAAACTTTCGAAAATAGGACAATTATTAAAAGTTCAAAAATTTCAAAATTGAAAAATGTTAAGTTGACATTTTTTTTAAATAGATAATTTTCAGTATTAAGCAATTAAAATTCGAGGATTTGCAAACGAAAACTAAATTGAAGGTTTCAATGTTTGTAAATGTTTGAATTCAGTATTCAATATGAAAAATCAGAGCTCTAAAAATGTAACCATTCAAAAATTTTGAATTTTTATTTATTTTTATTTTACACAATGCAATTTTAAACTTTTTAATTTCAACCAGTTTAATTAAAATAAGGGTCGGATTTTGGGGCGTGCAAGCCGTGCGGTTGCACAGAGCGCCATGGTTGAGGTGGAGAGGCAGCATGCGATTTTACTCCCTGCCTTCCTCGACCTGTGTTCTCAGGTTTCTGGAAAGGTGACAACTTGGTACCTGTTTGTCCAAGTCTAGTCTCAAGATCAGTAATAGCTTTTTCACTTATCCATTCAAATATCTGAACTAAGATTGTCTTTTGATGACCATTTCTTACGATACTTTGTAAATTTATAATAATTATTAATCATTTAAACCATCTTCATAAACATATGAAGAGGTGAGGTATTTGTCAATTAATAAACACAATTTGTTTACGAAGTTAACTGTGATTGTCTTTGCGATGACTCTTTCCTAAGGTGTCTGTGAAATCTACAAGAATGGTTAATTATTTAACGAACTTTCATAACAAATTAAAATTTGGCTATTTTTCAAACGAATAGGGTCAGTTTTTTTTACAAATTTAATTAAGAACGTCTTTCCGATTAATTATAATAATCGCATTTTCAAGATTTATTATTTAAACTCCTTTCATGAGCAAATTAAGAGTTTGTGGATTTTTAGAATAATAGGCCTAATTTGTCTACGGAATCAACAAAAAATATATTTCTAATCACATTTTCCTACGACACCTTGCAAATTCACAATAATGATATATACAATAATAAATTTCATAAACAAATTCAGAACTTAACTTTTTTTAGGTTTTGAACCATTTGAACATTTTAAACAAATTAATTTTTATAAGAAAATGTATGCACTATAATTTAATAAGAACTAAAAAAGAAATTAAAACTCTATAATGGTAAAAACTTTCATTTTCATTAATTTCAGTAAGTATCTATTTTTATTCATTTCTTAAAGTAATTTCATAATCTCTTCAGTTAAATATTTTGCTTTATCAAGATTTTCTGTAGTATATTTTTTCTTGCAATACTTTTCTCCATATATTTTACTGTGGTTAATCAGTCGAACATATAACCAGTATTATAATCACTTATTATAATATGATTTTTACATTCTCATCAGAGAAGGTATTAGATTTGTGTAAAATTTGACCCCCCCCCCCCAGTTTTTGTCAAATGTCCACGTTTTGGCGTTAAAAATTCTTTTTTTTTGGTAGATAGTTCGTCTTCTTAATTGACAATTAATCTTTTTAGTTAAAAATTCAAATGCTATTTCCTTGAAAATTCATGTATTTTGTTAACAATTCGCCTTGTTGGTCGATAGAATGATTTATTTAACTGAGAATTCAACTAAACGCAGTTGATAATGAAGCTATTTTGTTGAAAGTTTAAAAAAATTAACGAATCCATTCGAATATTCCTTCAATTCAGTTGAAAATTCATCTCGTTGATTAAAAATTTGACTATTTGGTTGAAAATGATTTTTTTAACTGAAAATGCAACTATTTCATTTTTGGTTTAAAATTTATATTTTTTATTTTAAATGCAACTATTTGTATAAAAATTGTCCTTTCTGAGTTGAACCTTCCTGTATTTTGTTGAAAATTCGTCTTCTTTGTAATCTCTAAATCTGAATCAGTATATGTTTCATTCAAATCAGCGTATACACACTGCTAAAACAGTGAAATGTAGCTGCTGATCAGTGAAATTTCACTGCATAACAGCCAAATTTCGCTGCTTCTCCAGCGAATATACGCTTCTAGTCCCTTATTTTATTATTTCTGTAAACCATAAATTATGTTTAGTAAAAGGGGGGGGGGGTGTACGGGTCATTACAGGTTTGAGGGGGGCCTTGGAGAGAACCGGTAATCTGTTACGTAATTTAAGTATGGCTCTGCAATATAAGAAACGCAGTTTTTTCTTTTTTTCATATTCTCTAATAGTTTCTGCTTATACAAGGAAAGGATCCTATCAGTTGTAGGTGGACCAAACGATTTTGGAGGCCGATAGAGTTTTCTTCAATTAAGCCATTATTTGCCTTTCGTGGTGTAGGCGTGACTCACTGAGCGTGGAAGCGAGTAATGTGAGGAAAGGGGTGTAGATCTTTAAGAGTTAAGATTGATCTAGAATAATTCTCGATTTTTACATTCTCGTCAGAGAAGGTATCAGATTTATGTAAAATTGGTTCCCCCAGTTTTTGTCGAATGTCCACGTTTTTAGACCCCCTGAATACGAAAAACAGATTTTTACGATAGTGTTGGACGCCTAATTAACAATTAAGTTTCTTTTGCGCATGTCAAATATAATTTAAAATACTGTTGCGTACACATCTCGCTTGAATAAATACAATTTGTTATGCCATACCTTGAATTTTTCTTAATTTCATTATGCATATTAATGTTACATTTATCTAAACCTTGAAGTAAAAAACGTAATAAATGCAATTCTGTAGAAAATTCAGATCAAATTCAGATAGAAGAATTTCATTTTACCTTCATCGCGAAATACTTAAAAATGCATTTTTTACGTTTCATTAATATTTAAAAAATATGAAAAGTACATTGTTGGATGAATTCACATTTTAATAATGAGAATAATAACTGACAAATTCTAAACAATTGTGTTTATTAAAAAATTTACATTCATTTATATTGAATTTATCAGAAAATTCTTCCTTTGAAAAGAACAACTTCTGTAAATCATAATAAACGTGTTAAGAAAATTCGATAAGAACAGAAATAAAATTTTTAAATTTCTGTACTTTGACATGCCTGTGGACAAAAGACCCTTGCTGCAGTAAGCTCATTCACACTAAGGTGCATGGATAGATCGAAAAGTAGTGGAAAAAATTAAGTCGTGTGGAGCCTGACCATACCTGAAAATTAAGTAAAAAGTTTGCCGACCACTGCCTTAATGTGAGTGAACTTACTCCAGCAAGGGTCTTTTGTCCACAGGCATGTCAAAGTAAGGAAATTTTAAAACTTTAAATTTTTTAACTAGCGATTTGAAAATAGCATTATCAGCATCTACGAATTTTTCCGATTCCTATGATATATTACTTGCCTAGAAAAGTTAAAAATTTGTAGGAGCTTAATATCAAGAAACATCAGCTTTACAGTCAATTTAATACTAAATACTTCTCAATTTTTCAACCCTTATAGACAAATTACATGTCTTTCGAATCGGAAAAATACGGAGATTCCAAATATAATACTTTTAAGTCACTGATTGCAAAATTGCGAATTTTTGAATCTGACATTTCTTTCCCATTTTTTAACAATGGACCCCTGAGGAAAAGGGGTTGTATGGCCAAGCTCGCAGGTACTGCCCTGAAAGTGGGTCGTAGGGTAGCCAGGGTGAGCGATCGTCTTTTCCTCCACGGCTACCTGCTTAACCTTCCCCTTCCACTGCACAACGACACTACCCCTCACTGGATACTATAATAATTTGCTTCAGGCCCTCGTTGTGATATCCCCCATAAAGATAGTGAATTTATCTTTCAAATTACCCATTTCCTTGCCCTTGAGTTAAACAATTTTCAATCAATTTTGTATTGTTTTTTTCGTTGGTAGAGCTGTTGAAAATTTAAGAAAAAAACCGCATTTTTCGAAAATTATTAAAGGAGAATATTATTTAAAATAATGATAACTTGATAATCGCTGGGCGATGTTATTGATCCTCAAAACTTAGTTTTGTAGAAATTGTTGATGTACATTGTTGTCTTTAGAGTTTAGAGTCAAGCGAGTCGAAAACAATTGACTTGTTTCAAACGTTTTGGCACATAATGGCGATCCTTATCAGTGAGTTTTCTTTAATCTGTGAAAAGTACGTAATTTCTTGAAGGTATGCTCTTTTGCAATTGAAAGTGCTATTCTTAAAAAAAAATCTCTTAACGAAGAACAACTAATGAAAAAACAATTAAAATGTAGTAGGAAAATCTTGTAACAAAATTTATAAACAAATTTTTCTTAAGTTTTCAAAAAATACCTCAGTCAAAGAACTCTTTTTAAATTATTTTATGATTTTTTATTATTTAATTATAATTTTTTAGTGAAAGTCAAATTTCTTCTGTTGAAAGCCGCTCAGTAGTATAAATTCAAAATTAAAAAAAAAACCCCCCTGTAGCTAAATAATTATTCAAATTTTTTTTAAAACTTTTCTTTTCCTTATATCAACGAAAAGTTGATGCCAATTTTTTTCACAGTATTAGAAATACAGATTGGCGAGGAACATTGTACTTAAAAAAATGTTTACTCGATTTCTTATACACAAATTATCCTTTAACAAAGTTTTGTGTCTCTTAAAATATTTCAATTTTTCAAAATGTCCATAATTTCAATTTTTAAATTGAAATGTACTGAGTTTCTTGCTTTAAAATTATTTCTACGAAAGAAAGCATTTCCAAAATCACACTGTAGTAAAAAATAAATTGGTAAAAAAGAGCATTGTAGTTATATAATTATATAATTTTGCTTTTAATCCATGAGAATTATTTTGGTAAAAGTAACACTAATTGTTCGCCTTTAAAAATAAACTATTTGTCCGTAAGAAAAGAACATTTTTTAAAGAATACTTAAATAATTATTAAACTACAAAGTTTTGCATAATTTCATTTTTTACTACAGGTTCATTTTTAAAGGGGCTGAAATGTCTTCTGACAACTTAAAAAAAAATTTGTTAAAAAATTTTACTACTACATTCAAATTTTTTCCATCAATGTTCTATTTTGTTAAAATGCATTGTTTTAATAATACTCAATAATTTATCAATAGCTATTAATTAAATTAAATTAAATATAAATGTTAAGTTAAATAATGTATATAATTTATAAACTGAGATATTAACCAAAGAATAACACTTCCAATTGTAAAACTGCGCACCTACAAGACATTATGTACTTTTCGCAGATTGATTAAAACTCAGTGATAAGGGTAACCGTTGTAGGCAGAAACTTACGTTTGTTAACTTAAATTAATTATTATCTCACTACAATTTAAAAGTGGATCAAAAGTGAAAATTTTTAGAAAAAACTGCAACATACGAGAATCACTGTAAGAGAATATTTTTATAAATAGTAATAATAATAACTTGCTCAAACACTTACTTTTGTTAACTTGAATCAATTATTAATCCACGATAACTTAAAAAGTAGAAAATTGTATTGAATGTTTTTATTTATTCATTATTTATAATTGTATTGTATTGTGTGTATAATTGACCAAAAGTGGAAAATTGTTTAATTTTTCGCCCATAAAATGTGCATATATCATATTTATACATTATTAGATTGGAAATAAGCTACTTATGTATATTTAAATGATTTTCTTGGACATACTGATATTCTTTAAATAGGAATAGATATAAGTTGGAAGACAAAGGGATTATCTCCAAAGGGGACTTAGCATCGGGGGCCTTCAGCAACTTCGAATCCAGTGAGGGGTAGTGTCGCTGCACACTGGAAGGGGAAGGGTACGCAGGTAACCGCGGAGGAAATGACGACTGCCCGCCAGGGCAGGGTACGCTGCCCTGGAAAAAGCGTGCCGACCACTGCACTAAGGTACATAAATAGACCGAAAAGTAGTCGAAAAAATTAAGTCGGGTGGAGCCTGACCATACCTGAAAATTGAGCAAAAAGTTTGCCGACCACTGTCCTAGAGATTTCCCGCCTATATTTCTACTTTTTACAACCTCAGGCCTGACTGTTTCAAAGGATAGTTTCCCGAACGATGAATGGACTAGCTGCATTACAGATTAGAGTCCCAAATATTTTCTACGCCACAGGCGTAAACTTGTAAAATCTTACAAGGGGTCGTCTCACCGTGCTCCAGATGCGCTAGCGACTATTTACTTGCAAAATACCGATGTGTTTTACGCCATTGGCATATTACACATTTAGGATGGTTAACATTTCTTAATGAAGCTTTACATTCTTGATGTAATGATTACCATATGATTTTATTAAAAATGGTTAAAGATCTAGCACGTCAAAGTATGTCCATTCAAAAATGTGCACTAACTTATTTAAGTCCAACTGATTTTGACTTAAATTGACACTATTAAAAGCTGAAATTATTAAAAGAACGGTTAAATGCCATAGAAATCGGAACAATTTCACAGGTTTCGCAAAGACTTCGCATAGATTTAAAAGATTTTGTTAAGTCTTCTATTATTCGACAATTAATATTTCAAAGATTTCTGGTCAATTTAAAAGACTGCATAAAGACTTCAATTATTGTAAAAAGATTTCATGAAGGTTTTATTAATTGAACAAATATCACCGAATATTTCAAAAGTATTTCAAATAATTTGCAAAGACTTTTAAACAATTCACAAAAATTTCAATAATTTCCCAAAGTTTTCAAAGATTTCAAAGATTCCGCCGAGATTTCAGATAGATTTGAAAGATTTCAGATACCTTTCAAATATTTCACAATGATTTTTAGAGAATTTACCAGTATTTCATAAAGAAATAAATGATTTCCCAAAGAGTTCAAATATTTCAGGAAGATTTCAGATAGATTTCAAAGATTGAACCAAAGATTTCAATAATTACCTAATGATTTTGCAAAAATGTTGAGAGAATTCACTAAGATTTTAGAAAGATTTCACAAAATTTTCAATGATTTCCCAATGACTTTAAAGATTTCACAAAGCTTACAAATATTTCGCAAAGATTTAAAATAGATTTCAAAGATTGAACAAATAATTCCAATGATGTCCTAATGATTTTACAAAGATTTCAAACATTTCGGAAAGATTTAGGATATGTTTAGAAGATTTCACAGATATCTTCATTATTTTACAAAGGCTTCTATTATTTTACAAAGTTTTCAGAATTCTCAAAGATTTTAAACATTTTGAATAGATTTAAAAAAGTTATTTCGCGAAAATTTCACGAAGAATTTAGAAAGGTTGCAATAATATCTCAAAGATCTTATGAAGGCTTTACAAAAAATTCAAATATTTCGCAAAGGTTTCGGATAAATATAAAAGAATTCGGAAAGGCTTCTAGTATTCCACATAGATTCCAGATAGATTTTAAAGATTAAATAAAGCAAGAAAGAATTAAAAGGTTTCTGTATCCTACGATCGGATGAGTTTAATCATTTTATTTACGAGTAGACAAATCAAGACTTTGGCCCTCCCTGGTCGATTTCTATGTGTGGCATTGGCCCCTGTATCCTCTTGGCAAGGCTCCACCGCCTCTGATGGGCATAGGAATAGGAGGGGACTAGTCACATGCTACCTAACTTTGGCGCGGGGATTGATCATAAGTTACAAGGGGGAGTGGACCATGTTGCGGGGGGTACAGTCTTCTGCATGAGTATTGTTTACACCACGCATTATGCAAGTTGATTGATCAAATTTACTTATTTATATTTGATTTCAATCCAACAAATAA
>NC_046657.1:173664427-173665701 GCF_010883055.1 Belonocnema kinseyi | reverse complement strand
CCTTTGTCTACCATTACTGAGTCTCTTGTGCTTTCCATATGCTGAAGAGTATTAGTTTGATTAAAAATAGCCTTATCTGAGGCTCGTCCACCAAATGCTTCATTTACTCCAACAATTATACCTCCTGGTGTAACTTCGGTCATGAATTTTACTGTTAGATCACCTTTATAATGAGAATAAAATTTTATACAGCATTTCAAACACTTAGGCTGTTGAATTTTAATCTCTGTGCAGTCCAAAACAGAAGTTGTAGATTGATACTTTTCAAAACATTTTGGCATATTTTGTAATATTTCTTCTTTTGATATTCTAGTAATCACTGATTGTAAAATATTGGCTAGTTTTGGTACTGTGTCATAAAAAATATTACGAATGGTCACAACAGATACTTCATGAAATAATATTATTCCCAGAGCACTGAAAGACACATCAAGCTTGAGTTTAGCACAAGTTAGAATTATGCTTTCACGAATGCTAATTAACTGTTTCCTTTTTCTAGGATAATACTTATCCATGGCCTTCACAACTTCATTTAGAATTGAGAAACTTTTTATATTACACCTTATCATCAAATCTTTATCTGTTTTTATACAACTACAAAATGGTATCATCAGGTCACCACATGTCACTTGCGTCTCTCTGTCTATACGTACTTTTCTTGAAAGATCATTACACAAACTGGTTTCATCGTAACCACTTTGCTCAGCCACATAAGATTCATCACCGTTCACTTCCTTTGAGCTATCCATTTGTTCATCTACCTCCTCAACACCTACACTTTGGTCAAAATTATCAACAGCGTCTGATTTATTTCCATATAATTCATCTGGATTATCCAGCTGTCCTTCCACTATTTCACAACAACCTACATCATGGTGATCAGGTTCAGTTACATTTATTAGCATATCAGCAACACTTACACCTGCATCTATTTTTTGTAAAAATAAATTTCGATCAAAAGTACTCTGACTTAATTTTGGTTTCAGCAATGGACTACTCTCTGCGTTCACTACGTGTTTTAGTGAGTTTTTATTTAAACTATTGCTCGAACATTTTTTTACAACAGAACTCTTCTTTTCTCTGGCAAAAGATCTATTCAACTGTCGTTTTGCCCTCTGAATATTCGATTTTCTTTGCTCTTCAGTTACTTTGAAATATTCTGGAACTGTATTTTTTTTCAAAGTCCTTAGCTTGGTATGAGTATCTGGAAGAACATAATCATTGACACTGAAATGGAGAGAGCACACCAACATTTCACTTTTTTTGTCTTCAAG
>NC_046657.1:173646773-173664327 GCF_010883055.1 Belonocnema kinseyi | reverse complement strand
CCCCCCCGAGCAGCCATGTTTGTTTTGATCTCGCAGCGCCACTCTACCTGCGGTGGACGTTTTTTTTGCCAATTCTGTCGTGATTTGGAAGAACACCGTTAACTGCAAATCGGATAAAGTCACCTGAAGCAATTAACGGTAGTCGGCTCAAGGGCCTTATCCAAAATGCAGTTAGCGGTGTTCTTCCAAATCAAGACAGTATTTCTCTTCTATTTGTATGCACATGCCAAATACTAAGATTTTTAAATTTTTTACGATATTGACTAAGTTCTAATTGAATTTGCTTGAAATTTAAGAAAAATACATATATCAAACGATTTTTTTATCATAATCTCTGCAAAACAAATGACCAACTTCAATTTTTTAAATTAGACTAAATCAGAGTGATCAAAATTGAATAATGTAGTTGGCAAATAATGTTTCATTCGAAGCGATTACAATTTTACAATTAAAAAGTTGTCAAAGTTAAAGCTTTATTATTTAATGAAATATTAGTAATTATTAACCACTTAATTAACTATAAATATAATATCACATTTGAAATCTTAGGTAAAAATCTTTTCAAATTAGTATTAATAATTTATCGTATCGATATTCGGGAAAAGTTCCACTAAAAATAATAGTTATATCAATTATTATTAAACTTTTGATAAAAAATAAAAATGGTAACTACTATATTCAGATTTCCTTTCATCTGAACCGAAAAAAGTAGAATTTTAGTCTACGATTCTAATTAAATATATATATATATATATATAAAAGCAATGAAAATTATGTGAAATATTAATAATATTGATATTGAATAACTCATAATATAGAATCTATTGAATTGAAGATCATACTCTAATTATTATTATATAAACTCCTTACCTTTAAAAACACAATAACGAATTTAAATTTAAATAACATGGATCAAAATAATTAGGTATAATTATTCACAGTATTAATTATAAATTAATTAATAATTATATTATTCTACGAACTGGAAATAATAAATAAAAAATTATCTTTATTATGATAACATTTTCTAGTTGAGAAAATCATTAAAGCCAAAGCTTGGTTAAATAATTAATTTTAAAGGAATAGATTTGATACATCTTTCTTAATTCATTATTTTATTATGTATAATTGTCACCAACTCCGATCTTCTCTGCCGACTTTATCAAATTGTACCCTGTTTTACCAAGTTCATAATTCTCAAATCTGCATTAATTTCAAAGATCGTTTTGCTGCCCCATGCGTTTGCGCCAGGGGCAGCGGCTCCCTTCGCCTCCCCCTAGCTACGCCACTGCATGAATTGCTGGACGAAATATTTTAATCACACAATCTAAAGACAATTATACCGAACCTTTCAACTCGCTTTTTCCCTAAAATGTTCTTGTTGTTCTTTGTAATTGGAAGTGGAGATTATTTTTTCTCTCCTGAAACTGGCGCGTCGTGTACAGTACACGAGGGTATGCCATAGGCTTGGTGCATGGACATAGGAATAAGAGGGGACTAGCCACAGGCTCCCTAACTATGGCGCGGGGGTCAGCCGACTTGAATTGTAAATTCTGCGCAGGAAATTTGAACAAGAAACACAGAAATGTTTATAAGCGATAAAAACAATCTTAATTATGGATGATATAGATGAAGTAGCAGATGAAAAATTAGATAATAATGAATAAATATAAAAATAAGTTTATAAATGATAAAATTGAATATTCAATATGAAAGAATAATATATAAACTAAATAAAAATAAAAAATAAATTGAAAAAATAAGTATGTAATACATAATATCGAACTGTATAATGATAAGAAAAAACACCTTTTTTCTTGCCGGAATATAATTATTTTAATAACGAAGTATTGCGATAAATACATACAGTTGCAAAAATTATGTAAAATATATACATTATTTACACATATTTTGTGTAATTTGCCTGAATTGATTTCAAATCATGCAGGCTGAACACGATTTGATGCAATTTTTTTTAGAGTTACGAGTATCCGAACTTTTAAAAGTCGTAACGCATTAAATAAGGAAATTGTCTGCAGGGAAGAAAGAATTTTTTGTTACTCAAAAATTATTATGCCCATATTGTGCGAAAACAAGATGGGATACGAAAAAAAAAATTACCGGAAATTTTGAAAGAAACGGAAGATAGAGTAAAGTGCCAAGAGTCTTTTCTTTAGAGCGTTTTAAAAGGAATAATTGAGCTTATTTGTCTTTTCTCGTATCTCATCTTGTTTCTGGGCAAAATTTAAATTATTATTTTCCAGGAATAGGTAGTCAGATAATGACAATAGTACCAACGTAAAAGAAAATCAAGAAACAAATAAACGCCGGCCTTTTTAAAAAAATTGAGTTCCAAAATTTTCAGAAAAATCACCGCTTTTTTGTCAGTTTCAAGAAATTTCTACATTTTGTTGTAAAATTCCAAATAGAATTATGAGAAGTACTAGATTGAAAAAAATATAATATCTAAATCCGTTTAGAAACTGCAGTATTTTAAATCAAAAAATCTGAGTTGAGCATTATTATTTGAATTTAATTTATGTATCAATTTATTTGTCGTACCTGTTTTTTCATACCATTAAAGATAAAATTATTGAGACAAAGTGCCTAATTCTACATCATAGTTCTGCTGGGTTTTTATATTCTTTAAACATTCGAGGAAATTTTTGGTCCATCGAGCCGGATCCTTATTAGCGCAGTTTGGCGAGTTCACGAATGTTTGACTTTTTGGTGCATTTTACTACAAGGCTTTGTGAGTGCAGTTGTAACAATTAAACAGTATTTAGTGATAGTGTTCTTCCCAGTACTATTCGGAGTAACTTGTGAACGTTGAGGATTGCAGTGTTAAAGTTGAGTGCATTGAAAACTGATAACTGCATAATATAAAGAAAATCGAGAGAACCTTCGACTTTCAAAGGATGGATCCAGGTTCGTAAGTTGCTTATTCGTGTATGACGATATGCTTAGTATCTCAACGCGTCATTGTCCTTGGTAACGAGGCTTGTTTACTATTCCGGGGGAATGTCAACTTCAAGGAGAAATAATAAATAATTTAAAATATTCTGATTCTAATTTTGAAATATTATTTCGCAAATGAGTTTCTAAATGGTATCAATGAAACCAGTGCTAATTGAAAAATTATCATAGCTCATTTATTGACTATTATTAATTGCCCACGTGTTTGTTCGAAAATTGTCTTGTGAATTTCGAATCGTTTCACAAGACTTTTAAAGAGCTTGAAATTACAATTCATGACTCTCGTGTAATTTATCATTCATGTAAATAAATCGCGACAGTGCTTTCGTATCATTAGTACATCGCGAACCTTAATATAAGTCAACCTTTGAGACGTCGACTTAATGCTTGAATCATTTCGTTCGTGTTTTGCAGTTTTTCTGTTGTGTTTTGCAGTTTTTCTGTTGTGTTCTGCATTGACGTCAAAATGTCAATACAACAGGCGGAAATATTCCTTCTCGAACAACCGAAACTTGCTTATCGTATTAAGGACTCGTTTCAAGGAGTTCGAATTCCTCATACGCGTGGTTTGTTGACAGCTCGGTTATAAACATTGGAAGCGAATTTCGTGAAATTTCAGTCGCAGCATTTGGAATTATTAAAATCCCCACTTACTAAGGACACGGAAAACTTCAAGGATGACTTGTCATCACAAGTTGAGGAGTGGTATCAAACTTTAAAGGGATTGTACCTCGATGCATTCATTGCACGTCCATCTCCTGATGCAAATGAATCATCAATGAATGTCACCCCTCGTATTTCTTCTAATTCCACTAAATCGTTTCCGAAAATAACTTTGTCGATATTTTCAGGTGATTACACTAAGTGGTCGAATTTCTCAGATTTGTTCAAATCATTAATCGACAAAAATCCGGAAATCGCGGATGTCGTCAAATTGCATCACTTATAAACTAACATATCTGGTGAGCCAGCTCAGTTATTAAAAGACGTTCCTGTCACGAATGACAATTACAAGCGCGCGTGGAAGTTGTTGGTTGATCGATATGAGAATAAGCGAATTCTAATTAATTGTCACTTATCGGCTATTTTTGCCTTGTGACCTCTGTCAGTAGAATCAGCTTTCGGTCTTAAACAACTGGTCAATACCGCAATAGAAAATTTAGAAACTCTTAAAGCACTGGATTGTTTGATTGACAGTTGGTCTCCCTTTCTGGTTTTCTTTTTGAGCAATTGCTTGGATCATCAGACTCGACGTGAATAGGAAACGTCACTTGGTGACTCAACCGAATCTCCTTCTTACCAATCCTCGCGTAAATTCCTCAGCAACAGAGTGCGTACTTTGGAAGTGCTTGAAGGAAATTGAACAGAAACTGGTGCTTCATCTTCATCATCCAAGGATTCCTCAATTTCAAGGTCTTTCTCAAACTCTCAGGCATCGAAACGGAACAAGGGTTATCGTGGTTCAACAAAGGGCGTAGAAGCTACATCTCATGTCACTACTGACCAGATCGATGATCAAGATCGAAAGTGCTACCACTCTGGACAGCAGCATTTCTTAATGTACTGCCCACAATTCCGAGCATTGAATGCACTGCAACGATAGGAGCTGGCTTCAAAGAAAAAACTATGTTACAATCGTCTACGTCAGCGTCTAGGAAACGAGTGTTCGTTATCGAGAAAGTGTCGTATATGTGACAAGAAACATCACACCATGCCTAAGGGGCTGTTCCTACAGCTATTATACGAGTCACTTCAAGTAATGGTACCTCAGAGTTAGTGCACACTCTCCTTGATATCGGCTCAGAAGTTTCAGTTGTTTCAGAATCTCTCGCACAACGTATCAGGCTACTTCGCTCGAGTTGTGACTTGGGCCTTTTAACTGTAGGTAAAAAACGTGCATCCATGACAAATGGTGATGTTTCATGGATTTTATCCCCATACTTTAAATCTCATTTTAAATATCATTTAGAAGCGCTTGTGCTTCCGCGTTTAACTCCGTATCTCCCACATTTTCAAATGGATACTGGAGAATGGCCTCGCATATCTGGATTGCGTTTGGCGGATCCAGACTTCGGTAGATATAGGATAATCGTGGTGATCATAGGAGCAGATGCCTATTTATATTTACTCCTCCCTAATATTCGTAAATTAACTCTTACCGCTCCTGTTGCACTGGAGACCTATTTTGGTTGGATCTTATCGGGAAAAACTATTAGCAGTTCATCAACAGATTTTAGCTATGAATCTAACACAGCCGTTGGAATGCATATTTCTTTACAGGGAGACGTGACTTTTGATCTTCAAAAATTTTGGAAGAAACAAGAGATTTCCCCTAAAATCGTGTTGGCAGCTGATGATCAGGAGTGTCAGGATTTCTTCGTTTCTACTCATTCTCGCACACCTGAGGAGGGAAGGAATGTGGTTCAGCATCGCAAAGAACGTCGCCTCGCACGTGACTTACCTATTTTTGAGGCTTATGATGAGTTCCTCGCGGAGTATCTCAAACTTGGTCACATGGTTCCCGATAACGAGACTTGAGTTCGTCGAGATAGTTCTCGATCGTTTTACTTACCACATCATGGAGTTTGGAAGACTTCAAGTACAACTACTCAGCTTTGAGTGGCCTTCAATAGTTCTCAGCGAACAGAAGTTGGAATTTCGCTTAACGAATGCTTCCACGTTGGACCTACTATTCTAACCAACTTAATGGATACTGTACTGCATTGGAGACTCCATGTCATCGTTGTGTGTGCTGATGTCGGGAAGATGTATAGACAGATTCAGGTGAATCGAGATGACCAAGATCTTCAACTCATCCTTTGGAGAAAATCACCCGAGGACCCAGTTCAAACTTTTCGTCTAGCAACGGTCACATATGGATTGTCGTGTGCACCTTGTCGCGCTCTTCGATGTCTACAACAACTCGCAATTGATGAGGGACAATACTATCCTCTTGCCGCCAAAGCAATTCGAAGGGAGACCTACGTGGATGATATAATCACAGGTGCGGATACCTTGGAAGAAGCTATGCTTCTTCAGAATCAGTTACATCATCTAGTCAAATTGGGCAGATTTCCCCTTCGAAAGTGGATGTCGAATGATCCTAAACTATTAAAGAAGATACCTGAAAAACATCAGAAATCATCGCAAACCAAGTATCTTCCAACTCTATAAGCTGTTCAAATGCTAGGTCTCATTTGGAATCCAGAGAAAGATGTCTTCGCATTTGATGTTGATCTACCAGCTCGTGTCCCTGTCGTAACAAAACGATCAGTTCTCAGCCAGATAGCTCAACTTTTCGATCCCCTGGGTTGGTTGAGCCGAGTGATTATTATAGCCAAGATCTTCATCCAATTGCTGTGGCTCTCAAAGAATTCTTGGGATGATCCTCTTCCGATAAAAGGTCATAATCGATGGCTTGAATATCGAGACAATCTTCGTTATTTTTCAGGGATTGAGATACATCGTTGGATCGGATTTCGTTCGTCTTCTGGTTCTCACAAACTACACGGATTTTGCGATGCCTCGGAAAGACCTTACACCGCTGTTGTTTACCTTCTTTCCATGTCAGCTTCTGGAGAATCTGATGTGTCACTTATGGCTTCCAAATTTAAGGTATCTCCCGTGAAGCAGTTGAGCTTGCCGCGACTTGAACTATGTGGAGCAGTTCTATTGGTTCACCTAATGCAGTATGTGCAACATACATTCAAGTTGGATGTCCCTGTACATTTATGGAGCGATTCAACTGATACTCTTGACTGGATTTAAGGACATCCTACGAGATGGACGACTTTCATAGCAAATCGGGTGTCTGAAATTCAAACTACGCTTCCTTCAGCACTCTGGCATTATGTATAATCAGCGAGTAATCCAGCTGATTGTGCATCGCGAGGCATTATTGCCAATAAATTGGATCGCTTTTTACTTTGGTGGAAAGGATCGGATTGGTTAACGTCATCATCTACCTGGGCAGTCCAACATCTGTCAAAGAAGAAGAAGAATAATGTGAACATGGAAGAACGAGAGGTACAAGTCAACACAGCCACCATCATTCCATTGTTGTGGGAGTTTCTTCATCAATTTTCTACATTGCAGAAACTTTTACGAACTACAGCTTGGCTAATGAAATTCCTGCTATACCGTTTTTATCTATCAGACCCGATGAAAACAGTGGTGACACCCTTAGAACTTCATTATGCAAACCTGGCCTTGATTCGTCATGAACAACATCATTATTTCGGTGCTGTTATTAACATCTTGATATCAGGGAAGATCTCTCCGAAGAAAAAATTGGCTCGATTAACACCTTATATTGATGCTAAATACCTTCTACGAGTAGGAGGTCGTTTAAAAAACTCTATTCCGAATCCAGACGAGAAACACCCTCTCTTTCTTGCTTCATAATCTACGTTATCGACTCTACTTGTCGAGTATCATCATCGAAGTTGTCTTCATGGTGGTGTTCAGCTCACCTTCGGAACCTTGAGGCAGCAGTACTGGATTCTGAAAGGAAGGTCTGTCGTCAAAACATTCATTCCACCTGTGCTGTGCACTTGGGAGTAGTATCCGACTATACGGCAAATGGCTTTCTAGCGGTCTACACTAGATTTGTTTCTTCTCGTGGAATAAGCGAAACATTATCCAGTGACCAGGGAACCAACTTCATTGGTGCTGACGCCAACCTTCGAGCCATGTTTTCTTCAGCCTTAAAACAATCAAAATTCGTTGCTTCAGTGCTTGCTGCTGATGGCACTGAGTGGAGGTTCAATCCACCAGGTACACCTCATTTTGGCGGACTTTAGGAGGCAGCTGTGAAGTCTTCTAAACACAACATTCGCCGAGTTCTCGGAGATAGAACGTTGAGATTCAAGAAAATGAGCACCTTTCTTTCCTAAGCGGAGGCTTGTTTAAATTCTCGTCCTCTGCAAGCTATGCCTGATGACCCTGAAGACCTCAGCGCACTTACTCCAGGACACTTTTTATCGGAGAGCGTCTCAATAACATACCGGAACCGAATTTGCTTGAGATGCCTGTTACTCGCTTAACTCGTTGGCAACTTGTTCAGCAAATGCAGCAGCCTTTTTGGCACCGGTGGTCTTCTGATTACCTGAAGGAACTGCAACCCCGATCCAAATGGAAATCAACCTGTCCATCGATGGAAATTTGTGACCTAGCTCTCATTCGAGATGAGAACCTTCCACCTACCAGATGGGCCTTAGGTCGTATCATCGATTTACATCCAGGATCTGATGGTCTTGTGCGTGTAGTGACTCTTCGCACGAAGGGTGGTGTTTTAGAAAGGCCTACAGTGAAGTTGTGTCTCCTGCCAAAGGCATTGAAGGAAGTGGTGTAACTTTTACAAGTCGATTTTCTAATTTTTTCACCATGTTTCAGTTTTTTGTGTTATTGTTATGTTATGAATGCATGTATAAGATTATTTTTCTTTATCATTTCGTTCAAATGATGTTGGCGGAATGTTTGGAATGACTGATTTGTCTATTTTTAATGTTTTTTTATTCCACATTATGTTTTATCTATCACATATTTATTTAATTGTCTGTTATTCAATTTTTATCTAATTACTTTCTCTTCCATATAAATCTTTCTATTCGCAGTGTATTGTTTTTCAGCAAATAAACTTACTGACCGCGTTTGTGAGTGAGTCTTTGAACTCATCAGTCATCGTAACACAAGCGAACACGGAAGATCTTGATTTTTCTTTTCGTGAATCAAGACGGGCTAAATAGTTATTAATTACCTTTTAAATAAAGACGGCTCTGAGTTGAGCATTATTAGTTGAATTTAATTTATGTATCAATTTATTTGTCGTACCTATTTTTTCATACCATTAAAGATAATTATTGAGACCAAGTGCCTAATTCTGCATCACATTTCTGCAGGTTTTTTACATTGCTTAAACATTCGTGGACACAAGGTTTTGTTAAGTGCAGTTCCATTTTTATGAATTGCTGTTACCAGTATATTTTATATTTAACATAGATTTAGGTTTATTTATTAAAAATAAAAATGTTTCTTTTACTCACTTGTGAAACATATCCGTCACACTTTTCTTCTAATTCTTCTTTACAGTGCCATTTTTACAAATGGGAACTATACAATTCATCATTTTTTCTAATAATGATTTATCACAATTTAAAAATGGTTACATTGCGAAATTCGAAAAAATAAATGCAAACTTGTACCAAAAAAATGATCGCAGCTGTACACAATATATGTATACCTATATATACAATTTTTACAATCAAATATGGCGGTCTTCCTCCCTGCGAATCAGCCCCGCAATGAGATGCCTAGTCCCCTCTTATTCCTATGTCCTTGGCTGGGTACAAGAGCGAAAAGCGGGGGACTCGACTGTCTTCCCAAGTTACTCACCAGGCAACAAAAAAGTTTTCAACTGTGAAACTTAAAGGAAACAAAATTTGTAATTTAATATTTTAAAAATTTGAAGACATTGAATTTTAATTATTATAGTTTAAAGTTGTACAAATGTTCCGCGTCAAGGCAAAAAATTCATTAATGCAATAAATAACAAAAAAATTGTCATTCATAAATTAGCGAACAAAATTTAGATCTGCTTTATGTGCCACATTTAAATAAACTGAACTAATATATTTAGGATAATATAAAAACCAAATATTGTTCCCTAAAAATTGGAAGATGTTCAACATCAATTTTATTATTTTTTTATAGCAGTCAAGTATATTAAACATGTGTGTGTGTGTGTGTGTGTGTGTGTGTGTGTGTGTGTGTGTGTGTGTGTGTGTGTGTGTGTTAGGGATTAAAGAGGAGTGTCTACGAAATAAGACAATAATGATACATTTTATTTTCACCCCTCCCCCCCCTACCCACCATCCACCCTGAATCACCCCAAACATGACCCAAAAATATAAAATAAGCATTTTTACGTATAACTGTTAATTGTTAGCAAATTCTGTCGTCGTTTCCATACAAATAATTACCACTGGACAATTTAGATATTTCACACTACTTTTTAAACAATGTTTAATTGTTCAAACAAATGTAAATTAATTGAACAATAATTTTTCCCCAAAAAATGTAAAAATAATCTGTTTTCTTATTGAATAGTAATAGTTGGCAATTGCTTTAAGTATTACATTTTGTTTTAAAAAATATATAATTATTTAATCAATTAATTATTGTCTATTTATTTGCTCTAGCATTTTTTTTATAACTTAAAGAAAATAAAATAAAACAGAACACATCCAATTATTCTTCCCATTATTAAATAAATCATAAAGGTCATAATAAAATTCAAATGATAAAAGTGCATTTATTATTGCATTCTTTATAGTCTTACAATCTTGAATATGATTATAATATAAAAATGTACATTCAAGAATGCAAATTATCTCTCTCAATCTGAATCAGCGATAAGTATACCGCTAATTTAAATCAGCGTATATACGCTGGCAAATCAGTGAAATTTAGCTGTTCATCAATGAAACTTCATTGATCAGCAGCTAAATTTCGCTGTTTTAGCAGCGTATGTACGATGATTTGAATTGGCGGTATGCTTATCGTTGATTCATATTTAGAGAGATGATTCAAGTTTCAACATTTTTCCTGAACAAGATTTATGAGGACGAAGTGCAATATTTTAGGTCATTTATAATAATTAATATGATAAACACATTACTTTAGTTAACTTTACACAGTTAGTACAATTTATCTAAAATGATTTGAATAATAAAACGCATAAGACAAACCAATTGTGAAATTGACGAAAAAATTGAAAGTTACGAATACAATTAAGCAATGAAAAAATTGTTAATACATTTTTCTATATACTGAACCGTCAGAAAAATAATTGGATGTGTTCTATTTTATTTCCTTATTCTTTAAGTTTTTGAAAAAAAACTGCTAAAACAAATAAAAATTGTTTACAGAAAGAGACATATGTTAAAAATTAGAAGAAATATATCAAAATTATTTAATTATATAATGTTTTAAAATACTTTAATGCTATAAAAATAATAAATTTGATGTTGGACGTCTTCCAAATTTCAGTGAACAACATTTGGTTTTTATCTTCTCTTAAGGGTGTTGGTTCAATCCGACTTTGAATTTTTTTGTAGGTACGGCTCTGATTCCATATATATTTTTTCCAAAGGATTTGCGAACGCAAGAAAGAAAACTTGTCGAATATCCGGGGTTTTGCGAGATCATCGGATCAAGAAAATATTGAAAAATCGAACCTTTTGCTGAGGAAATCATTATTTTCATGATAAATATGAATTTTGCGAATGATAGAAATCAGTGGGTAGCAGGCGACAGCATTTGAACTGTTAGAATCGTTTGCTAATTTGCGTTTTTACTCACAATTCTGACATTATAGAAAAATTCTAGAGACCAAGCGATCTTCCAAAGGCCAGGACTTGATGATAGTGTCCCCAAACTTTGCGAAATACGTTGCAAAATGGAATAAAAAGCAAAGAGAACTGATATGCCTGTCTCTGTTTTTGTAACTGCATTTGTAATCAACGTCCAGGCTAACTGTTCGCGGTATCGGTGCGCCCTTCGTTATCGACCGTGGATAAAGACTACAATTCTCAAAGAGGAAATCTCGTCTGGGACATTGACTTTTTGATAAGACTATCATCAATCGATATTACTTCAAAAATATCGAGACACGTGTCCCGGATTTTTTCGTCTCTTGTAAGAACTATGAGCGTTTGTAAATCACATTAGCTCCGGGTGCAGAACCTCTACTGGTTCGAGCGCATGTACTCCCATCAAGCTCCGCTGGTCTGGTGGAAAAGAGCCTGGCTGATAACCACACTGTTGTGGGTTCGAATCTTTTTCTCAACTTTTTTTTTCGTATTGTAAACATGCCAAATAATAATTTTTAATGCTTCCCCGGCAAATAAATTATTTTTTTGAAAAATATCACTGGGAAATAAATATCATGCAGTCACTTTTCAAATTTGTCATTTATATTTTAAAATTGTATATCTGGAAAATTATGTAATGTCCAAATTTATAGTCGGGCGACTTGATAAGCTTGCAATTTTGAAATAAATTTGCATAAAGCCTAATTTTGAAATTTGATAGTTTTGAAATTTATTGCTGAGTACCTTGATAAATTAAAAATTTATAAAGAAAAGTCCAGATACGCCAGTTTTGTAATTTTGGAATAATGATGAACGTGGAAAATTGTACAATATCCGGAATAGTTATTAGGCAACTTGATAATCTTGGGACTTATAAATAAATTTGCAGAGGGCCTAATATCGAAATTTGATGGGTTTCAAATTTGTTGCTGGGTAACTCGATAAATTCAGAATTTATGAAGAAAAGTGAATATTTGCCAGTTTTGTAATTTTGGAAAAATTTTCTATGTAAAAATTTCTTCAAAATCCAGAAAAGTTGTTGGGTGACTTGATAAACTTCCGATTTATAAATAAATTTGCAGTGAGCCTACTTTTAAAATTTTTCTAATTCTAAATTTGTCATGTTGAAATTTATTCCTTGGTAACTTGATAAATTTATAATTTATAATCAAGTTATAATTTTAAAACTGGGTAAATTAAAAAATTTACATACAATCATAAATTGGTTTATCTATCAAATTTGTGCGTTTGCAGATGTTATCTGCAAAAAAGTCCATTTCAATATTTTGTAGGAAATTGTATTCACATTTTTTGTTTTTATTTCCCAATTGAAAACTGCCTGATCTTTGACTGATTCTCATTTCTTCCGTCGCTGCAATGAACAGTGCATCATCCAGCTACGTGATAATCTATGACGATTATCCCCCGCAAAAATGTAAAAAAAATTATGATTATACAAATAAATTATTCGAAAATTGTCTGCATGATATTTATTTCCCAGTGATATTAACAAAAAATTATTCGCCTGGGAAGCACTAAAAATTATTATTTGACATGTTTACAATACGAAAAAAAATGAGAAAAAGATTCGAACCCACGGCAGCGTGGTTATCAGCCAGGGACACGTGTCTCATTATTTTTGAAGTAATATCGATTGATGATAATCTCATCAAAATGTCAATGTTCCAGAAGAGGTTTTCCCCTTTGAGAATTGTAGCCTTGACCCACGGTCGATAACGGAGGGCGCCCCGATACCGCGTGTAGAGTGAAGGTAACAGCTAGCCTGGACGTTGATTACAAATGCAGTTACAAAAACACAGACAGGGCATGTCAGTTCTCTCTGCTTTTTGCTCCATTTCGCAACGTAATTTGCAAAATTTGGGGACACTATCATCAAGACCTGGCCTTTGGAAGATCGTTTGGTCTCTAGAATTTTTCTATTATGTCAGAATTGTGAGTAAAAACGCAAATTAGGAAACGATTCTAACAGTTCAAATGCTGCCGCCTGCTACCCGCTGATTTCTATCATTCGCAAAATTCATATTTATCATGAAAATAATGATTTCCTCAACAAAAGGTTCGATTTTTCAATATTTTCTTGATCCGAAGATCTTGCAAAACCTCGGTTCTTCGACAGATCTAAATTTTGTTTGCTAATTTATGAATAACAATTTTTATTGTTATTTATTACATTAATGATTTTTTTGCCTTGACGCGGAACATTTGTACAACTTTAAGCTATAAATGCTAAAAATTCAACAACTTCAAAATTTTGAAAATGTTTAATTACAAATGTTGTTTCCTTTACGTTTCACAGTGAAAAACTTTTTGGTTTCTAATACATTTATTTTAGTAATTGGCCGATTATTAATTAATGCACGTACAACAACTTACAGCCACTTGGGAAGACAGTCGATTCCCCCGCTTGCCGCTCTTGCACACATCCTATATACGCAACGTGCCAGTTTCAAGCGAGAAAAGACAATCTCCACTTTCAATTACAAAAAAAAAATAATAACAACAAGAACATTTTCGGGTAAAAGCGAGCTGAATGGTTCGGTATAATTGCCTTTAGAGTACGTGATTGAAATATTGCGGCCACAATTCATGCGTTTATATGTAGTTTTGATGTAGCTAAATTGACAGCCATTTGAGGGACACGTGGAATACAGGCGAGTCCCACGCTTTCCGCTCCAGCCCCTCGCGTGCACTATACCACCGTGTTACTGTATAGCTCACGCGACTTTCAAGCGAGAAATAACACTCCATTTTCAATTACAAAATACAACAACAAGAAGTATCTTTTCGGAAAAAAGCGAGCTGAACCGACCGGTATAATTGCCTTTAGATTATATGCTTAAAATATGGCGTTCAACAGCTCAACCGTTTACATTTAGTTTGCCCTTTGCGAATTTGGCAGCCGTTATTTTTTTACCTGTTACTCCAAAATTCGAATTTAGGATTAAGATGCATTTTTTGGATGCATTTTCCAATCTTTATTTATCATAAATATTAATTCTGAATATATATAAATCATTCAAAATTAGCGCGCTAACAATGACTAATCGGGTTGTCGGTGCGTCGCACGCGCAATTTAAAAAGTTTCCATGATTGGGGACACTGTACGGCTATTGTAGGCTGTAATAAATGGAACAGGGAATAGAAAAAGAGTACTCCTTATCTTTTTCTAACGGAAGCAGATGGAAGATGAGTAGAACTAATCTCCCAGCCCTGTAAATATAAAAACAAAATGATGATTCGTTACTGTTCTACAGGTTTTTAGTCGCTTGCTTCCTGATGGTCAAGAAAGTTTCTTACAATGCGGCAGGTCTTAATAAAACCACCTTCTCAGCTGCTGCCAATACCCTACTGACTCCTAAATGTTCAAGATGTTTATTGCATGTTGCCTGTAGCCGAAATCATAATCCGAAGTCACAACTTCATGCCTTTATTATTATTATTATTATTATTATTATTTTATGTAGCAGTATTGTTTTAAAGTGGTCAAAAAATCTGTAGATTTGTGACTATTTCTTTCATTTTTTGAATGAATAAAATTTATTCTCTAATTTAATAAATCGAATAAATGTATTTTGAGTTTTATTTCACGTAACCATTGTCTCTACTTTTAAATTCTGCGCGCGTATGTTTGCGCGCGCAGGATTTTCGAATAATGAAAAATATGCAAGAAAAATACAAGTGAGGACCAAAGGTTATTTTTATTTAAACATTATGTACTTAATAAATTTTTATTTCGGGAACTCGCTATTATTTTTATTATTATTCTGAAATTGATTAATTTCTCTTACAGTCGATTTGAAAAGAGAAATTTTCGAGATAATGAATAAATACATTTAAAAAAAATTCTTTTCGTACTTTAGAATTGTAATGAAATTTCAAAAATGATTTTTTAAAACTAGTCTTAAAATTTAAATGAAATTGAGATAAATTTAAAAATTAAATAAAATGTTGTTATTTAAAGAAAAAAGTAACGTACGTTACTTAAAGAAATTTTAATACTATTTGTACTAAATTATGTATGGGGTCTAATTGTTAACGAAACATGCGGATTTCTTTTTTTATGATTTACAGAAGTTTTTAACCATTTGTATACTTTTTTATAGTTAGTAGTTTTTTTTATAAATTGCCTTTTTTGTTAAAAAATTCTTGATTTAAATTAGTTTACGTTAAAACAAAATAATTTCCAACTAAAATAAAAATAATTTTTTACCAAAAAAGACCAATTTTAAACAAAATTTAAAAGTTTATGATAACCATTGTTATGAACAATTCTTGTGCAAAATATGTAAAATTTAAGATTTTTTAAAATTATAATTTCCTTTAATCGGCAGAACGGCTATCGGAATTGTAGGAGTATACTATGTTCCGTTTAAATGTCCCCTGTATCATAATGCAGAAGCCGCCGGTTGAGAACCGTCCAGCTTCGAGACCGAGTCCAGCGCTGAACAATAGAAAAGTGTCGCCGAGGGATCAAGCAGGCTGTGGTACCCTGAGATTGTCTTAAGCCAAAAACTCATATATTCTTTTTCATAATGGAACTAATTTTGTTGAATAATATTTTTTTTTTGTAAAAAATTCAACTATTTTTTTAAATTTCGTGCTTTTCGAATTAGAAGATTCATCGCTCTTGATTGAAAATTGGTATTTTTTCAATTAAAAATTTATGATTTTTGATCGAAAATTAAATTTTAGTGTTGAGCATTTGTCTTGTTGGCTGAAAAATTCATCTTTATGCTTGAAAATACTAATCTATTTTGATCGAAAATTAAAACTACTTTCTTGGATAATCATCTTTTTTCGTATATTCAACTATATTTTTGAAAATTTGTGTTTTTCGATAGAAAATTCGTCCTTTTTGATTAAAAGTTTCATCTTTTTCTGTAGAAGTCATATTTTTGGTTGCAAATTCATCTTTTTTGCTTGAACATAAAATGTTTTGTAAAAAATTCGGCTGTTCTCTAAAAAATTTTAATTCCTTCTTTTAATTCAACTGTTTGGTTGAAAATTCTACTGTTTTTGGTTGAAGTTTAATATTTTTTGTTTAAAAATTTGACCATTTTGTTTACATTTAAACTTTTTGGTTAGAAATTCAACTAATTTAGAAAAAATTTAATTATTTAATCAAAATTTAATTATTTTGTCAAAAATAATCTTTTTTGGTCGAAAATTCAACTGTTTTGTTGAAAATTCCTCCTTTTTAATTAAAAATTTTACTTTTTTGGTAGTAGTGGCATATTTTTAGATAAAAATTCACCTTTATTGGTTGAAAATAAACTGTTTTTATTGAAAATTCATCTTTCTTCTGAAAAATTCAACTATTTGGTTGAAAATGCAACTGTTTTTGGTCAAAGTTTTTTTTTGTATGAAAATTAATTGATTTTGTTAAAAATTAAACTTTTTCATTGGAAATGCAACTGTTATTGGTTAAAATTTAATCCTTTCGTTCTGAAATTAGACCATTTCCTTGAAAATTCAACTGTTTTGTTAGAAATAGAACTCTTTTGTTGAAAATTTGATTATTTTGTGAGAAATTTAACTTGTTTATTTAAAAAAATCATATATTCTGTTTCATAATTGAACTAATTTTTTTGAATAATTTTTTTTTGTAAAAAATGTAACTTTTTTCGTTAATTTCGTCCTTTTAGATAGAAAATTCATCCCTCGTGATTGAAAATTGGTATTTTTTAAATTGAAAATTTGTCTTTTTTTATCGAAAATTAAACTGTAATTCTGAACATTTGTCTTTCTGGATCAAAAATTCATCTTTTTGCTTGAAAATACTAATATATTTTGTTCGAAAATTAAAACTACTTCCTTGAAAAATCATCTTTTTTCGTATATTCAACTGTTTTGTTGAAAGTTTGTCTTTTACGGTAGAAAATTCGTCCTTTTTGATTAAAAGTTTCATCTTTTTTTGTATAAAAGTCATCGTTTTGGTTGCAAATTCATCTTTGATAGTTAAAAATAAACTGTTTTGTTGAAAATTCAACTTTTTTCTAAAAAACTCAACTATTTTGTTGAAAATGCGCCTCTTTTTGATCAAAGTTAATACTTTTTTGTATGAAAAATAATTTATTTGGTTAAAAATTTAACTTTTTCATTGAAAAATGCCCTTTTGGCCATTTTCAAAAAATGGTAAATTGCTCGAAATTGCCCTAATATATAATGTATACATATCAATATAA
>NC_046657.1:173643517-173646673 GCF_010883055.1 Belonocnema kinseyi | reverse complement strand
TTTATTTACAAAAAAAGTTCTCAGGTTCAAAAAAACATTCAGTGAACTGAAAAACTGTGGTCGGTAATATAGGTATTTAGCTGTGTCACATGCCCTTAACATCATTAATTAAAAAAGAAATGCAACTTTCATTTTTCGAACACAACACGTTTTCCGAATTAAATATTATTTTGAGAAATATGTTCACTCTTTATGTAACATTGAATAAAATACTCACAAGCTGTGAAAAATACAATCATTTTGTCTCATCAGAGAAAACAAAAGTTTTAACGAAATTGATTAAAGAATTAACAATTTGTTAAAAAATAACTTAAAGTTTTATTATTTATCAATTATTATTGACTTCGCTATGGAAAATAACAAAGAGAAATCATTTAGTCGTACTAAATCCAAAAAATGTACGTTACTTTTGCATCGTTATTTTATGAAGCTTTTGCGATTTTTGTTTCGAAAATTCGGAAACTTGCTACTCCTGTACATTTCCTTAAATATTCGAGAACGACTGTGCTCATAGGCGTAGAGATAGGTGGAAATATTACATTATTTAGTTATTTTCTAGTAACTTTTGCAAGCACCATAACAATTTAGGAGTAACCCTAACATTTTTTTTATATTTGTGGCACCCATTCTCGAACGAAAAAATAACCTCTCTAAAGTGATGTCGTATTTTGTTTTATAAATTTCGTCAATATAAACCAATATTGCTTTATTAAAGTGGTTTATAGCGTCGTCGTGAGAATTGTAAAAATGGATTTTGTACATAATTTTTTAAATAGGAAAGATATATGAAAAACATAAGTACAAGTCGACCACTAAAAAAATTATCCGTTAAAATCGAATAAAATGCAGTAACTTTTTCTCGAACATTGGTTCCCGGACTACCATTTTGATCGTATGCCCTGGCGGACCGAAGGAAGCGAATGGATCCTCTACAAAGTACCCGTAGAGGCCCCACCCAGGAAAAAAGAACCGATAAAAAGCGAGTCGGTTTGAATTGCGTATCTGTCATTTGCAGATTAAAAGAATGCAAATGTAATCGTCAAAATGCTAAGTAAATAGAGTTGAATGAGACTGACAAACCTGAAATAATTTCTATGAGTATTATATGATTCATTAATGTGCAATGAATGGGTTGAGATTCAATATGAAAGGGAGTTTTTAAAAGATTACACCCAATGGTAAAAATACGATGCGCACATAGCAATGTTCAATTAAATTAATTGTTTCAAATTAATTGTTTCAAATTAATTGTTTCAAATGAGAAGTATGAAGTGATAAATTTGAATAGGACGATGCTGATTGATAAAAAATTAAAGAAACTTAAATTGAATAATATTGTAATATATTAGAATTGATGCAACAATTTATTTATAAATATAATGCTCATTTAATTCTAATTCTCTTTTTACAATGGTTTCAATAGATTATCCTGTACCGAAATGATGAAATTTACACTAAATTAAGTTCCCGTGACATTCAACTTATTCAGAGCACATGCTAATGACTGCAGGGAGTCCACGTGTTATATAACCTACAGATTGTAACATTCATTTTTCAGTTTCAGTAATAACGAGTTTTTATAAACGTAAATTAAATGAAAAAATACAACTTTTGATATGTAAAATATGTAAATAAATTTTTCATTTTCTAAAGTGGTGTCATGCAAATATGTGGGAAAAATGTTCGACAAAATAAATATAAATGCCTGGAAATAAATAGTCTGTAAATAAAAGTAGGCTACATGTATGCCAGGATTTTCTTAAAAGTTGCCCATGGACCTGTTTTTTAATAAATAATTTAAAATATTTTAATTCAATTTGTTTTATTTAAAATAATAATTTTTTATCGGAACTATCGTTCCTCTATCGGTTAATGCTGATTCATAATCGCTGCTGAATGGGTCCGAGAAAAAAATTACGTGACCGATTAAAAAAGTTGCTTTCTCATTCAAAACTCACTCTAACCTATGGGCGGCTATTTGTAATTCTAGTGACACATACGCAATTCAGAAAACCTCAAAACCCATTCAAATGCAAGTGAATGGATTTTTGTTTCCTGGGCATTTGGTTCCTTTTTAAAAAACTAAAAAGAAAACAGCAAGGTCAATTTTCAAACTGTTGAAGTTCGGATTCTACGCTAAATTTTCTATTAAAAACTCACGGAGTAATCTTAATACTTTTTTTGTAGCGTTAGAAATTTCAAAAAATGTCATCAACTTCTGCTGAAGGTAACTTCAAGCGCATCCATAATAGCTCAAGTAGTATGTTGTGCGCGAAGTTTAAAATAAAAATTCTCTCTCACTTGCATCGCAGCGTTGTTGTCTGAGGTTTCCACTGCGTGGCTCTAGCATCCAGACAAAATTCTGAAAGTTACCGACCGAACGCTTGTTAACTGCTACTAAAAGAATATGCACTTGAAATCGCCTTCGGCCTATGTAAATGACAAGTATTTTATTTTTTAAAGTTTTTAATACTGCAAGAAAAAGTATTTTAATAACTCCATGAGTTTCTAATACAAATTTTAACATAGAATCCGAATTTCAATTTATTTATTCTCTAGGACTGAAAACAACTTTTTTCATTTGAACATATTCTTAGTATAAGTAATTTATTCGTATTAATTAAACAAAGTAGAATATAGTGTTATATAAATTAAGAATGAACAAGTTACTGAAAAGACGATAAAGATAATTCGATATAAAATATAGATCTAGAAAGAATGGGATAATTTTACCATTGTATGACAAATTGTACTGTTTTATATACATAAATCAATAATATTATTAATAATAGCATTAAAGTAATTTAAGTTATTGATTAAAAATCCTAACCCTGAAATTCCATCCTTTTATTTTAATAATCAAAACTTGTGAAAAGCAAAAAAAATAAAATAAAAAGTTTTGTTTTACTACTGCATGCCTAAAGGGGAAAATTCTAATATTTACGTAAACATTCCGGACAATTTAAGGAATTCTTTTTATGCGCAAAAAATATACACTATATTTTCATATTTCTATTTAAAAGATAGAAAACTAAAAAATGCCTCAATACATATTCAGCTAATTAATTAATTATTTAATTAGTAATATTATCGACAAAATTAAAAGCCAATGAAAATATGTCAGCAGAATTATTTTTTGCAAGCAGGTATGTATTA
>NC_046657.1:173639734-173643417 GCF_010883055.1 Belonocnema kinseyi | reverse complement strand
AAATTGAGTTGTAGAAAAAAGGCCAAAATCTTAATTTTATAATTAAAATTGCTTAAATATTTAAAAGTTCTTGGAAATTTGCAAAGCTTTATAGAAAAGCGTCATCAAGTAGACATTCTTAGTTGACTTCCAAAATTAATTAATTCATAGGATGAAAGCCAAACTTTTAATTTTTATATTAAAATTGTTTAAATAATTAAAAGTTCTCGAAAATTTAGAAAGCAATGTAGAAAAAAGTCATCCGATAGACACACTTAGATGACTGCGAAAACAAATTGAGTGGTAGGAAGAAGTCCAAATTTTGATTTTTATATCAAAATTGTTTACATAATTAATAGTTTTTGTAAATTTGAAAAGCAATATAGAAAAGAGACTTTGGATAGACATTCTTAGTTGAATCTGTGAAACAATTTACTTGCAGAACTAATAGAAAAAAGTCACTTTTAGTTTTTTGATCGAAAGGATTCAAATAATTATTAGTTCCTGTAAATTTGCAAAGCAACATACAACAGAGAAACCGAATGGACTTTCTGAGTTGAATCCGTGAACAAATTGACTTGTAGAAAAAAGGCCAAACTATTAATTTTTTAATTAAGATTGTTCAAATAATTCATAGTTCTTGTAAATTTACCAAGCAACCTAGAAGAGAGTCATCGGATATACACTATTAGATGACCTCGAAAACAAATTGATTCGTAGGATCAAGGCCAAACCTTTAAATTTTATATTGAAATTGTTAAAATAATTAATAGTTTTTGTCAATTTGCAGAGCAATATAGAAAAGAGTAATCGGATAGACATACTCAGTTGACTCCGTAAACAAATCGACTTGTAGAAAAAAGGTCAAACTCTTCATTTTCTAATTAAAATTATTTAAATAATTAAAAGTTCTTGGAAATTTGCAAAGCAATATAGAAAAAAGTCATGGGATAGACACTCTTAGTTGACGTCGAAAAGAAATTGATGCGTAGGATGAAGGCCAAAATTTTAATTTTTATATTAAAATAGTTTACATAATTAATAGTTTTTGTAAATTTGCAAAGCAATATAGAAAAGAGTCATTGAATAGACATTTTTAGTTGTTTCCGTAAACAAATTGACTGGTAAAAAAAGAGGCCTACATCTTAATTTTCTAATTAAAATGATTCAGATAATTAATGGATCTTGAAAATTTATAAAGCAATGTAGAAAAAAGCCATTGGATAGATACACTTATTTAACGTCGAAAACAAATTTATGCGTAGGATGAAGGCCAAACTTTTAATTTTCATATTAAAGTTGCTTAAATAATTTATATTTTTTGTGAATTTGCAAGGCAATATAGAAAAGCATCATCGGATAGACATATTTAGTTGACTCAGTAAACAAACTGACTTGTGAAAAGGCCAAAATCTTAATTTATTAATTAAAATTGCTTAAATAATTAACAATTTTTGTAAATTAGTGAAGCAATATAGAGAAGATTCATCAAATAGACATTTTTAGTTGACTCCGTAAACAAATTGACTTGTAGCAAAAAGCCCAAACTCTGAATTTCTTAATTAAAATTGTTCAACTAATTAATAGTTCTTGTAAATTTACAAAGCAACGCAGAAAAAAGTCATCGGATAGAAACTCTTAGTTAACTTCGAAAACAAATTAATGCGTAGGATAAAGGACAAACTATTAATTTTTATATTAAAATTGTTAAAATAATTAAAAGTTCTTGGAAATTTGCAAAGCGATATAGAAAAAAGTCATCGGATGGATACTCTTATTTGACTTCGTAAACAAATTGATTCGTAAGATGTAGGCCAAACTTTTAATTTTTATATTAATATTGTTTAAATAATTAATAGTTTTTGTAAATTTGCAAAGCAATATAGAAAAGATTAATCGGATAGACATATTTAGTTGACTCCGTAAACAAATTGACTTGTGGAAAAAAGGCCAAACTCTGAATTTTTAAATTAAAATTGTTCAACTAATTAATAGTTCTTATAAATTTACAAAGCAACGTAGAAAAAAGTCATCGTATAGACACTCTTAGTTGACTTCTAAAACAAATTAATGCGTTGGATAAAGGCCAAACTTTTAATTTTTATATTAAAATTGTTCAAATAACTAATTGTTTTTGTAAATTTGCAAAGCAATATCGAAAAGAGTCATCGGATAGACATTCTTAGTTGATTCCGTAAACAAATTGACTTGTAGAAAAAAAGGACAAAATCTAAATGTTCGATTTAAAGTTGTTTAAATAATTAAAAGTTCTTGGAAATTTGCAAAGCAATATAAAAAAAGTGATCGAATAGACACTCTTAGTTGACTTCAAAAATAAATTGAGTCGTAGGATGAAGGCCAAACTTTTAGTTTTTATATCAAAATTTTTTGAATAATTAATATTTTTTGTTAATTTGCAAAGCAATATAGAAAACAGTCATCGAATATAGATTCTTAGTTGACTCCGTAAACAGATTGACTTGTAGAAAAAAGGCCAAACTCTTAATTTTTTAATTAAAATTTTTGAAGTAATTAAAAGTTCTTGTAAATTTGCAAAGCAATAGAGAAAAAAGGTCATCGGATAGACATTCTTAGTTGACTTTGGAAACAAATTTACTTGCAGAACTCATAGAAAAAAAGTCACTTTTAGTTTTTTGATCGAAAGTGTTCAAATAATTATTACTTCCTGTAAATTTGCAAAGCAATATACAACAGTGTCGCCGAAAAGACTTTCTTAGTTGACTCCGTAAACATATTGACTCGTGAAAAAGAGGTCAAACTCTTCATTTTTTAATTAAAATTGTTCAAATAATTAATAGATCTTGTGAATTTACAAAGCAACATAGAAAAAAGTTACAAGATAAATATTCTTAGTTTAGTTCGAACACAAATTGATTCGTAGGATAAAGGCCAAACTTTAGATCTTTAACTCAAATTGTTTAAATAATTAATGGTGTTTGTAGGTTTGCAACTCAAAAACAAAAGAGTAAAGAAAGCAAAAGAATAAAAAATACACATTCTTAGTTAACTCCGTAAAAAAATTACTTCTTGTTATTAATATCGTTTAAATAATTAATAATTTTTGTAAATTTACAAAAAATCCTAGAAAAGAGTAATCGGATAGACATTCTTAGATGACTTCCAAAACAAATTTACTTGCAGAACTCGTAGAAAAAAGTCACTTTCAATTTTTCGATCGAAATTGTTCAAATAATTATTAGTTCTTGTAAATTTGCAAAGCAACATGGAAAAGAGTAATTTGACTCCGTCAACAAATTCATTCGTTGAAAAAACAACATAGAAAAGGGTTAGATTACTCCGTTATCAAATTCCCTCGTAGAAAAAAGTTAAACTCTCAATTTAAAAAAAAATTGTTTAAATAATTAATAATTCTTGTAAATTTACAACGCAACATAATGAATTAAACTTATTCTTAAAAGAACACTGTTTGAAAATTAAATAAATGCTAAAAGCCATAAATGAGCAGTTTCTCCTTTCTATCATTCTATGGGAAGCTAAGACCACCTTTCAACTATAGGATAGATGAATTTTAAACTCAAAGAGATCAGTTTTAAAACAAAAATGGAATGGTTAAATTTTTACTTAAGGGCATGTGACACAGCTAAATACCTATATTACCGACCACAGTTTTTCAGTTCACTGAATGTTTTTTTGAACCTAAGAACTTTTTTTGTAACTAAAAT
>NC_046657.1:173630442-173639634 GCF_010883055.1 Belonocnema kinseyi | reverse complement strand
TGTACAATAATAATTAAAAAATTAAGAGTTTGGCCTTTTCTCTTCAGGTCAATTTGTTTACGGAGTCAACTAAGAATGTCTATCCGATAACGCTTTTCTATATTGCTTTGCAAATTTCCAAGAACTTTTAATTATTTAAACAATTTTAATTGGAAAATTAAGGCTTTGGCCTTTTTTCTTCAAGTCAATTTGTTTACGGTGTCAACTAAGAATGTCTATCTGATGACTCTTTTCTATATTGTTCTGCAAATTTACAAAAACGAATGATTATTTAAACAATTTTATTATATAAATTAAAAGTTTGGCCTTCGTCCTATGAATCAATTCGTTTTCAAAGTCAACTAAGAGTGTCTATTCGATGACTCTTTTTTAGCTTGCTTTGTGAATTTACAAAAACTATTAATTATTTGAACAATTTTAAGTAGAAAATTAAGATTTTGGCATTTTTCTACATTAAAATGGCCGCTGCCTAGTTCGAACGCTTTGTTTCTGCCTGTCCATTCGTTGCCTGTATTCTACTCGGTAGTTCTCTGTTTTCAGAAGTTTTTTAACGAAAGTGTGCCTTGGACGTGCCTGATTGCTAGTAGTGGTTTTCAGCATACCTAACCTTATAACGCGCGTGTTTGTGAGTGCTGTGTAGGAATGCCTCCTAAATTGTTGAGCGTCTAGAAGACGTGTCATGTTTGCAAGGGTTCTGTGATTGATGACGTTCAGTTTCCACGATGTGAGACGCCATACCACCCTGTATGTGCTCAACGAATAAAGGTTCTCGAAGACGGATCTTTTACTAAGTGCTGTGGACCTAGATCACAGTCTCCTACAATGCTTAAACCGGTTTCAGCTGCTCTTACTGCCAACGACGTTGAACGCAGAATCAACAAAGTCTTTAGTCTCAACCTCGGTCAGATCACTCTCTGAAAAATTCGATAGTCTCTTAACTAAATTTGACCAGACCATATTAAGACTTGATAATGCTGAAAAAGAACTTGAGGATCTTAACACCAGGATGATAATAGCTGAAGGTACGATTGCAAACCTCCCTTCCCTCGACCCTTCTCACCAAATCCTGGACAAAAAAAGTCTCATCCGAATTTGCCTTGCCGAGATACAGCAAAGAGCTGTCAGGAAATGTAACCTTATCTTATTTGGGGTGCTCGTGAAAGTCTTTTTTCGTGTAAAGGACGGCAGCACGGTAAAAGAAAAACCTATTTCTACCACCTCCAATCTTTTATCAGGAATTATTCCTGCCAACATGCTCTCTAACATACGACTTTTAGACTTGGTGCTTAGCTTGGAGACATCGAAGCCTCGTCCTTTAAAGCTGGTTTTCGAAACGACGGAAACAGCGCATGCGCTACTTCACTCGATCTTGTGAGCGAAGAAGGACCCCGATACAGTAAATCGTCTGAAACAAATATGGATCTTGCTCGATCGAACGAAGGTACAGATGAAAGAGCTTACAGAAGCCAAGAAAGAGTTAGCATCTCGTCGTCCAAATGAAGAAGTAGACCTTGCCATAAGATATCTTCAGGGAATTCCTGTAGTTTCCAAGGTAAGGAAGCAAACAAGTGTGCCGACAACGTCATCGAATCTCAACTTGGGCTAGGGTTCTCAGCTGTAAGTAAGTTAGACAATGTAACACCTCCCCCCTCTAGGTCTCCTCGTACCACGACGTTTGACGTTTCTCAGCTGTTGTCGGTTTACTATCAAAACATCAGGGGCGTATGCACTAAACTAAACCTATTGCGACAAGCTATTCCCCTCAGCTCTTATAATATTGTTGTTTTTACTGAGACATAGCATTATGATAAAGTAGATACCGCTGAGTTGGGGTTCTTTGGTTACGGCGTTTTTCGATGTGATAGAAATATTTTTACCAGTGACAGCAAGCGTGGTGGTGGGGTCTTGATTGCCGCTGTCCGTAGTTTAAATTATATCAGTCTTCCCACTTGTATAAACACAATTCAGCACTTGTTCATGAAATTCCTTATCGGCACCGTTACTCACATTATTGGCGTCGTTTATATTCCCCCAAATGCAGGTTTAAATAAATATATCGAACTATATGATATATTCGAGGATGTCGTAAATTCATATCCTGGAGCAATTGTAAATATTATTGGTGATTTTAATATGCCCTACGCGATTTGGAATATAAATTCTAACCAGGGTCATAAATGTGTCCCAAAGTTCGGTTAATCTCTTATGCATGTTGTCATTTCTAATGTGATCTCTAATTTCCTTACGTTTACTAATTTCGAACAGATCAACAGCGTCTTAAACGCTCCTGAAATAACTGCGGCAATCGATCCCCTTCTACCTATTGATAATTACAACCCGCCCCTAGTTTTTGATTTATATGTCCATTGTAAAGTCAGCGACTCAGCTCTTCTAGACCATCCCTATACTTGTCATAACTTTAAGGCTGAAAATACTGCTGCGATCAGCCACTTTCTTTTTAATGTTGACTGGGATTATTTGTTAGCTAAAATATCTGTAGATGAGGCTTTAGATACTCTCTACGCGTACTTTTACACTGCAATAGAGTTTTTTGTACCCCTGAAAACAATTAAACCGTCTAGCTTTCCACCTTGGTTTTCCAGAACCTTAAAACAATTAGTCATAGCTAAGAAAGTGGCTCATTTAAATTGTAAGCAGTCTCGTAGATTGTCTGACTATCAACACTTTTCTGAACTAAGGGCGCAATGTAAGATCCAATCTGACTCCTGTTGTAATAGTTTCATTGTTAAATCTGAGAATTCAATTATTGCGAACCCAAAGCACTTCTGGAACTTTATAAATTCCGTTCAGAAAACAAGTAATTTGACAAATCACGTATACTTTGATAACGATCACGCTGACACTAGTGAGGACATTGCCGAACTTTTTTCCAGCTACTTCATGTCAGTGTATAGTCCGTCAGTCTTGAGCGACGCCCAACTCAGTGCAAAAGACTCCGTAGATTTTTCGATTGTTAGCATAAGTAAGTACGAAATTTATTGTAAATTGCGCAAACTTGATGCTAATAAAGGGGCCGGTCCAGATGGGATACCCCCTCCCTCATTAAGTCGTGTTGCTCTTCGCTGATCCATCCGTTATATCTAATTTTTAATCAGTCAATCACTGATGGTTACTTCCCCGGGGTTTGGAAAAGGGGCATAGTTTCCCCTGTTTTTAAATCGGGAAACCGCCACGATGTAAGAGACTATAGGCCAATTACACTGCTCAGATCCATCCCTAAAATTTTCGAGAGTATCATTTGTGATAAACTATATCAAGCCTCGGCCAATACCACCATCGATGAGCAGCACGGTTTCATGAGGGGTAGATCTACGATTACAAACTTGTGTACCTATACGCATTACTTATCACAATCTCTTGAATCGGGATCGCAGGTCGATGCGATTTACACGGATTTCTCGAAGGCTTTTGACAAAGCCGACCATGGCATTCTCGTGGCAAAGTTTAGAGCCATGGATATCTCTTCCAATGTGCTATCGTGGCTTTTAAGCTACCTGGAGGGTGGGTTGCAATCAGTTCGAGTCAATGGCAGTTTCTCAAAAGTTTTCTTATCCACATCTGGGGTTCCTCAGGGATCGCACCTGGGCCCACTCATGTTCCTTTTTTTTGTTAACGATATAGGTGGGGTAATTAGATTTTGTTTCTTTCTCCTATTTGCGGATGACCTTAAAATGTTTTCTGCAGTTCGCTCCCATCTGGATTGCATCGATATTCAAAACGATCTCGATCGCCTGCATGAATGGTGCATCCTGAATCGTATGCCTATTAATATAAAAAAACGCTCTGTAATTACTTTGTCCAGGAAGAAAGTCAATATATTCCATCACTACAATATTGGAGGGGTCGAAATGACTAGAGTCACTCAGGTGCTAGACCTTGGGATAATTCTAAATTCTGAGCTTACTTATAGGGATCACGTCTCTAAGGCTCTTACACTTAAGATTTTGTATTTTTCTCTCGTTCGACCACACTTAGAATATGCCTCCATCATCTGGTTACCGCAATACTTCGTTCACAAAACTAGGCTTGAACGGGTTCAAAACCGTTTCCTTCGATTTGCGGCTAGACAATTGGGTATGCCCATGGACAGAAGAGACCACGATTACGATGGTATAAGAGCCCTACTAAATATTCCGAAACTTGTCTACAGGTTCTTAACTGCTGACTTCTGCTTTTTGCACGGTATTGTCAAGAATATTATAAAATGTCCTTCGATTCTATCTGAAGTTAAGTTTTTTGCACCAACTGAGTCGCTCCGTAAAATGAAATCTTTATTTTATGTTACGAATCACTGTACAAATTACGGAGCGAATTGCGTGATCTACAGAATTTGCTGTGAGGCCAATTCGTTTATAATAAATCGTAACAATCAGCTCAAATTTTTAACACAACTGCATATCAATTCAGAAGCTCTGTGCGAAACGCGATTCACAACCGCGGCGGTTCTAGCCTTTTGAATAACTCTTACTTAGATTTAAGCGTTATTTTGACTTAGTAAGTTTGTATGTACCAAAGGCTTTTACCCGTACACTGATTTAAATAAAAAATCAATTTTTTACCGAGACCACTAAGAATAAATATTAATATAAAAAAAAAAGTTTGGCCTTCATCCTACGCATCAATTTTTTTCGACGTCAACTAAGAGTATCTATTCGATGACTTTTTTCTATATTGCTTTGCAAATTTCCAAGAATTGTTAATTATTTAAACAAATTTAATTTAAAAATTAAGAGTTTCGCCTTTTTTCTACAAGTCAAATTGTTTACGGAGTCAACTAAGAATCTATATCCGATAACTCTTTTTATTACTGCTTTGCAAATTGACAAAAACTATTCATTATTTAAACAATTTTAATTAGAAAATTAAGATTTTGGCCTGTTTTCTACAAGTCAATTTGTGTACGGAGTTAACTAAGAATGTCTATCCGATGACTCTTTTCTATATTGCTTTGCAAATTTACAAAAAAATTTCTATACTATCAACATCAACCTCATCAATAGTTTGAGTTCTCTCAACGGCTTTTTTTTTACAGATCCTACCTGGGCGTATTTAAGATTATGTAAATTTTTTTTATTATAACCACGGGTATCGGTTTTACAGAAATAACAATCATCTTCGTTGGATGGCTCATTACATTCTGTGGGTTTAATGAAGAATAATTTAGAATCGTCTTTAGTTTTTTTCCAAATAGAAAGCATTTTGCGACAGTTATTGCAAATACTATCAGGAGCACAATCCCCCGAATCTATATATGAATTAAAGCATTCTTTGTACATATTCCGAAAATTTTCGTTGAACGATCGTCGATCGTTTTTGTTCGGAACAAATGTTCGACAAATGCAGCAAAATGCGTTAACATCTTTCGGGCACACGTGTTTAGAAGATGAGGTTGAAGGTTTGTTTAAATTTTCCATATTTTTATATATAAACCCGCTCGACAGGGATCCTGGTCCGATTGCAGGTGAGTCCGCCGTCCTGGAGATGATAACCCTTTTACCTCTCCAGGGCGAAGTAAAAAGGGCTTTTCGTCTTTGTCGAGGACAATGTCAACTCGTCGACGAACACACTACGGCATCATCCTCACACCCTGTCGACCCCCTGAAAGGCGGTGTACACGACTAGTCGAGGAAACAGGTGAAAAAGAATCGATTACATACATCGAAAATCTAGACATCCGCACATCCACACATCCATGCATCCGCAGATCCACACACGCACACACGCAAACATTCACTCATAACCGCAAATGCATGTGACATTTATAAAAATGTATTTTTTACCATATTAGGGCCAAAAGAACCCACTTCTTTTTTAAAGATATACCATTCTTATGGGTACAAAGCTTTCTCTTTCATGAAATCTACAGCAGCTAATATTGATAAGAAAGTACACTGCCTTACTTTCGAGAAATTCACACCAGCTAATGTTGATAAAGATAAATTAATATTTCCAGTTTCTATATAGACGAAAAACTAAAGATGATTCTAAATTAATTTTTTAAATAGTTTTTCAACAGTACCTCATTGATTTGACCTTCAAATGACCTTGACCTTGAACTCATGAAGGTCAAACGATACCGGATTCGGATTCAGCATGCTCAAAAGCCTACATTTGAATTTTTACAGATTTTTTGAGCTTTTTTCCGAATTCGACCTTAAAATGACCTCAGATGACCTTCAGATTACCAGATATGATCGAATCAGCCTTGTATTTGTATTCAGCGACCCTCAAAACTTATATATAAAGTTTACAAATTTTTTGAGGTTATTTTGCTGGTTTGACCTTCAAATGACCTTGATATTAAACTAATGAAGGTCAACCGACACTGAATTCGGCTTCAGCGTGCTAAAAAACCTACGTCTCAATTTTCTCAGATTTTTTCAGCAATATTTTCTTCATTTGACCTTTAGGTGACCTTGAAAACGATCTGATCGTAAAAAACGACAAACGATTCGGAATCAGCGACCCAAAAACCATAGAACCCCGAAGGTCGCCTCCATGGACTTTGACTTTTTTTGTGTGTCTGTGTAATTATTTGAATCCTTTCGATCAAAAAACTAAAAGTACCTTTTTTTCTATGAGTTCTGCAAGTAAATTTGTTTACAAATTCAACTATGAATGTCTATCAGATTACTTGTTTCTGTATTGCTTTGTAATTTACAAGAACTTTTAATTATTCATACAATTTTAATTTAAAAATTATTAGTTTGTCCTTTTTTCTACAAGTCAATTTGTTTACGGAGTCAACTAAGAATGTCTATCCGATGACTCTTTTCTATATTGCTTTCCAAATTTACAAAAACTATTGATTATTTAAACAATTTTAATATAAAAATTAAAAGTTTGGCCTTCATACTACGGATCAATTTGTTTTTGAAGACAACTAAGAGTGTCTAGCTGATAACTCTTTTTTAGGTTTCTTTGTAAATTTACAAGAACTATTAATTATTTAAACAATTTAATATAAAAATTAAAAGTTTGGCCTTCATCTTACGAATCAATTCGTTTTCGAAGTCAACTAGGAGTGTCTATACAATGACTTTTTTCTATATTGCTTTGCAAATTTACAAAAGCTGTTAATTATTTAATCAATTTTAATATAAAAATTAAAAGGTTGGCCTTCATCCTACACATCAATTTGTTTTCGAAGTCAACTAAGAGTGTCTATCTGATGATTCTTTTCCAGATTGCTTTGTAAATTTACAAGGACTTTTAATTATTTAAACAATTTTAATTAGAATATAAAGATTTTGGCCTTTTTTCTACAAGTCAGTTTGTTTACGGATTCAACTATGAAAGTCTATTCGGCGACTCTTCTGTATGTTGCTTTCCAAATTTACAAGAACTAATAATTATTTGAATCCTTTCGATCAAAAAACTAAAGGTGACTTTTTTTCTATGAGTTCTGCAAGTAAATTTGTTTACAAAGTCAACTATGAATGTCTTTTAGATGACTTTTTTCTGTATTGCTTTGCAAATTTACAAGAACTTTTAATTATTTATAAAATTTTAATTAAAAAATTATTAGTTTGGCCTTTTTTCTACTAGTCAATTTGTTTACGGAGTCAACTACTATCGGCGAGAAAATTCGAGTCCTCTGGCTTTGACGTTGAATGATTAAAAATGGTAGGTTAATGAAAGAGGTATCGTTTTAAAGGTGCAAATGTTGTGCGCTAAATGAGCCGAAATGTAATATTCCAAAAAATTATTTGTAGCTTACACATCTGAAAATAGGATGAAAAGTGAGGCAATTTGATAGCTTTTAAAAGCAGTGAACTTTGAAGCATAGCTTTTTATTGGAAAAATAATAGGCAAAATCTGAAAACATTCATGGCGGTACATTAAACATTTCTGAACAGATTGTCCTCGAAAAATTTGCAAAATATGAATAATTGTTCGTTTTTTGTGAATAAATATGCGACCGCACTATCTTCAGTTCTAATAAAGATAATGAAGTGATTTAAATTGGAGGTAGTTAGTGGAACTATCTGTAACAATTTACAATTTTAAGCAAGTATGTGCTTCTTGTTGTCTTCGTACAAATTGCGATATTTGAAATCAGTTTTTTATATGGGAAAGCAAGTGCAACCCCAGCGTGGTGCCGTTTTTTCAGGGGATCGTCCTCGGTTTTCCACAACCCGACCTACCCAACTTGTGCCTCCGAGCCTCATTCTGGCCTTCAAACCCTTTCCCTGTGTTGAGGAAACCCGAGGCCGATCCCCTGAAAAAACGGCCGCAATCGCAATTTGTACGAGGACAACAAGAAGCACATACTTGCTTCAAATTGTAAATTTGTACAGATAATTAAACTAACTACCTACAATTTAAATCACTTCGATATCTTCATCAGAACTGAAGATAGTGCGCTCGCATATTTATTCACAAAAAACGAACAATTATTTATGTAATGTACCGCCATGAATTTTTTCGATTTTCCCTATTATTTTTTCTATAAAAAACTATGCTTAAAAGTTCACTGTTTTTAAAAGCTGTCAAATTTCCTTACTTTTCATCAGATTTTCAGATCTGTAAGCTACAAATAATTTTTTGGAATATTACTTTTCGGCTCATTAACGCACAACATTTGCACCTTTAAAATGAGACCTTTTTCATTAACCTACCATTTTTTTTTCACATACTTATTCAATGTCAAAGCCAGAGGACTCGAATTTTCTCGCCGATAGTAAGAATGTCTGTCCGATGACCCTTTTCTATATTGCTTTGCAAATTTACAAAAATGATTAATTATTTAAACAATTTTGCTATAAAAATCAAAGTTTGGCCTTCATCCTATGAATCCATTTGTTTTCGAAGTCAACTAAAAGTGTCTATCCGAAGACTCCTTTCCAGGCTGCTTCGTAAATTTACAAGAACTTTTAATTATTTAAACAATTTTAATTTAAAAATTAAGAGTTTGGCCCTTTTTCTACAAGCCAGTTTGTTTACGGAGTCAACTAAGAATGTCTATCCGGTGACACTTTTCTATATTGCTTTGCAAATTTCCAAAAACTTTTAATTATTTAAGCTATTTTAATTAGAAAATTAAGATTTTGGCCTTTTTTCACAAGTCAATTTTTTCACGGAGTTAACTAAGAAAGTCTATTCGGTGACAACCGCAGGATTTCGCCGGGAGCGGGTGCTAATCTGGCAAATTACACCCACTCCCAGCGA
>NC_046657.1:173629064-173630342 GCF_010883055.1 Belonocnema kinseyi | reverse complement strand
AGCAACGTCTGCGAAACCATGCTGAACTACTCCGTAAAAGGGGCTATGTAAGCGAAACGCCTACTCTACAACAGCTAGAACAAGCCGGCAACAAAGAAAGAGGAGCGACACTAAGACCAACCCCGGGCAGGCATCCAATAGATGAAGAGCGATGCTTTACGACCCGGAGAAACATCAACACCAAGGTTTCTCTCAAGCCTAAAGATCTGGCTGAAATGGATGACGAGCTTCGTGGACATTTTTCCGGTGAATCCGACCTCTGGGCTACAATTATTCTGTGTATAATGCAGCGAGAGCTTTGGCCGATGCGAACCGTAAAACAAAACCAACGGCTGATCTTAAGACCAAAAGACGAATGCCTCAAATTGCCATAAAGAAAGGCTGAGCAACACAGTACGCGTCCCGCATTCAATGTGTGATTGACTATATCACATCTGACAGGAATTTTACCGCCAAGGTTCGAAAGTTCGCGCGCGAACTCCAGACCCGTTATCACACACTTAACAAGTCAAAGCTGCTGACCATCAGGCAGCATATTGTTGAGAGCATACGGATTCTATCTGACGCTAAGAGAAGTCTTGAGCGGAAGGAGAGATGGGTCAGAGAAAATCAACAGTTTCTCTCTGACCCATCTCGACTCTTCCAAGACCCTCCAGTTACTGTCAAACACCCACCCCAACCACAGGTGGTCGAAGTATTTTGGAGAAAAGTCTACGAAGTTCAGCATAGACTGGACGAAGACTCAGAAAATATAAATAGCTTCAAGGAATTATGTGTTGCCCTCATAACATCTGATAAAGAATGCCCACCCATCACTACCGAGGAGGTGAAAAAAGTATTAAGTGGGATGAAGAACTATTCCGCACCGGGACCAGATTGTATCAAAACCTTCTGGTGGAAGAAGTTTTCTTCAACCCATCAGCATTTGGCCCGTATTTTCACCTCATATTTGAAGTCGGAAGAGCCGATTCCAGAGTGGTTGGTGGAAGGGCGCACAATACTCCTGCCGAAAATAGGCAGCATGGCTGACCCGAAGAACTACAGGCCAATAACTTGTCTGAACACGCTTTATAAGATATTCACAGCTATCCTAAATGATAGGATTGTTCGGGAAATTGAACCTGTTTGGCATGAAATGTATGAACAACGAGGCTCAAAGAAAGGCGTAGCCGGATTTCGGGGGAACCTGCTCATCGATAGATGTGTCTGCAAAGATGCAGCATTCTACCAGCGTGACCTATCGATGGCCTGGATTGATTATCGGAAAGCTTTCGATTC
>NC_046657.1:173627950-173628964 GCF_010883055.1 Belonocnema kinseyi | reverse complement strand
AAAGCCTCGTGCACCCTAAGAACACGGAGTGACCCAAGGACAACCGCCTTCTACATTTTTCCCGCAAGTATTCTAGCATATTGTTGACACGCAGGGATGCTTTTTAGGCTATTAGCAAGTGAAAGCTTGACACCTCGAAGAGCGCCGATGATGAGGACGATCAGTTTAACAGAATATTCCGGGTACAATCATTGCAACTCCCTTATAAGGTCTCGATACCTCTCTTTCTTTTCATTCTCCTTGGCTATGATGTTTTTGTCAGCTGGTACCGAAAATTCGATAACGGACATGGTTCGCTTCTCGAAGTCAAGAAGAACCATGTCAGGCCTCAAGTGAGTAACAGAAACAATTGTCGAGAATATAAAGTTCCAGTATATGCGGCACTTCCCATTCTCGACAATTGACTCAATTTACCTAGGAGCATTTAGAGGAGCGATATTAAGGTGAATGCCGAAGGAGTGACAGAGATGGTAATAAAGTACTCTTAGTGCCGCATTGTGCCTTTTAATGTAGGTCGTTCCCGTATGTGTTGGACAACTCATCGGGAATTTCTTGGTTCAAAATGTGGCGACGGTATGTTAAGGTGGAAATGACACCGTCTTGGCATGCAAAAATGAAACCCTCTGTACCAGACTTCAATCCGGGCGATTTAAGGAAAGCAAACGTTAGCTCACAAGACATTGACTGATCCTTCACATTTCTGTGGAAGATACCGTGCATTCTCTTATCGAGGAGTTGTTCACGAAAGTTTTTCTCTTGTGCTTTCTTAATCCGGGCTTTCAGGAGTGAGTACTCGAGGTAGATTAGATTTCATGCATTTTGCTCACCCCTAATACTGAAGTAAAGTCCGAGTGTTTCAGGAGCCTCCTCCGCTGCTTTGTACAGAAATGCTCCTTTGCCCACTTCCTCGTAATTCCTGACCATTTTAAGAAGAGGGTCTCTTCCATTTGCAACTCTATGTGCTGTAGCCAGAATAATCCTGTTGTGAAGACATTCAAGACTCAATATTCCGCG
>NC_046657.1:173619524-173627850 GCF_010883055.1 Belonocnema kinseyi | reverse complement strand
GCCACACAGGTTCAATTGCCCGAACAATCCTATCATTTAGGATAGCTGTGAATATCTTATAAAGCGTGTTCAGACAAGTTATTGGCCTGTAGTTCTTCGGTGCATAGAGAGATTGATGCCGCTTTGGAAAACCACATTTACTATCGCATCTGGAAAAAATCGTGTGACAACTAACAAGGTCACCTTTCAGCGAGGTGTCTTTCAAGGCGACACCATGAGCCCACTTCTCTTCTGCCTTACATTATTGCCACTATCTCTAACACTTCGCCATTCCAACGGATACTTGTGCGGCAAACCTGCAGGTCGAATGTACAATCACTCATGTATTTTACATGAACGATCTTAAGATCTATGCTAAAATCAAAGAGCAAGTACATTTAGGTCTAGGGATTGTCGAACGATATACTAAGGAAATTGGAATGGAATTTGGGTTAGACGAATGCGCCAAGGTTTATTTGAAGCGAGGAAAACTTAATGGCATCCCTAAAGATCCTGAGCTCGTTGATAGAAACGCTATACGACACCTTTGCGCTAGAGAGACTTATACATATCTGGGCGTGCCCCAGAGCCGCATTCAGGATGTGACATCTATAAAGGATGCTCTACGAAGCAGATACAAACATCTCATCCGACAGATTTGGTCTTCCGAACTGTTGGCGAGGTACAAAATATCTGCAACGCTCATGCTTGCCTTCCCGGTAATACTCTATTCATTTGGAGTAGTTCCATGGACGAAGAACGAGCTCAGATCCCTTGATATCGGGACAAGAAAGGTTATGCACATGAACAAAAGCATGCATCTTAAGTCTTCCGTTCCGCGACTGTACATCTCACGCCGTCAAGGTGGTCGTGGAATATTGAGTCTTGAATGTCTTCACAACAGGATTATTCTGGGTACAGCACATAGAGTTGCAAATGGAAGAGCCCCTCTTCTTAAAATGGTCAGGAATCACGAAGAAGTGGGCAAAGGAGCGTTTCTTACAAAGCAGCGGAGGAGGCTGCTGAAACACTCGGACTTGACTTCAGTATTAGGGGTGAGCAAAATGCATCAAATCTAATCTATCTCGAGTACTCACTCCTGAAAGCCCGGATTAAGAAAGCACAAGAGAAAAACTTTCGTAAACAGCTCCTCGATAAGAGGATGCACGGTATCTTCCTAAAATCGCCTGGGTTGAAGTCTGGTACGGAGGGTTTCATTCTTGATTCCCAAAACGGTGTCATTTCCACCTTAACATACCGTCGCTACATTTTGAGCCAAGACATTCCTGATGATAGCTACAGGGCGTGCCATGCACACCCCGAGCATTTAGCTCACATACTATCTAGTTGTCCAACTCACGCGGGAACGACCTACATTAAAATGCACAATGCGGCACTAAGAGTGCTTTATTACCATCTCTGTCACTGTTACGGCATTAACCTTAATATCGCTCCTCTCAATGCTCCTAGGGAAATCGAGTCAATTGTCGAGAATGGGAAGTGCCGCATATACTGGAACTTTATATTCTCGACAATTGTTTTTGTTGCTCACTCGAGGCCTGACATGGTTGTTCTTGACTTCGAGAAGCGAACCATGTTTGTTATCGAATTTTCGGCACCAGCTGACAAAAACATCATAACCAAGGAGGATGGAAAGAAAGAGAGGTATCGAGTCCTTGTAAGGGAGTTGCAATGATTGCACCCGGAATATTCTGTTAAACTAAGCGTCCTTATTATCGGCGCTCTTGGAGGTGCCAAGCTTTCACTTGCTAATGGACTAAAAAGCATCCCTGTTTCTCAACAATATGCTAAATCACTTGCGGAAAAAATTCAGAAGGCGGTAGTCCTTGGGTTGCTCCGTGTTCTTGGGTTGCATGAGGCTTTTGCTGGATCGTCGTATTGATTCCTTTACAGACTGTAACCTCCTATCTCACGGTCGTGAAATGTGGTTGTGGCTGAAATTTATACCGCGTTTTCGCTGGGAGCGGGTGCAATGAAATCAAAATAAATGGTTTACAGATTGATAATCGAGATTGTCTTATTTGAGAGGATGGGTTCATTACTATGGTTATATAATTATAATGAGTTAATCTAAATAGAACTATTGTTTCCTGGTGAGGAGAGCGCTTTGACTCTCGAAACGTAGAATTTTAATAAAGGATCTATAACATCATAAGATCTTCATTGACTGAAGTATGTCAATTTCTTTTAACAACACTACTACAATATAAACTGTGTATAAAAGAAAGCATTATTAATACATCGGTATGTTTCCTGGCGTGTGGCGTGCGGTTGATAGATTTGACAATTTTTCAAGTAAATTTATTTTAAAAATGTCAACACGTAATTATTATACTTATATTTTACAATTACATTCATTTAAATATGTTATAACTATTTTAAATCTCAATGTATATTTGAAAATTCTCATATATTCTCCAGAAGGAGAATATTCGCGGTAATATTCTCGAGAATACTACCTAATTTAATATAACCGAGAATTTTGCATCTCTAGCGGTGAAATACACAACAGCTATTTCTCCACAGCAAAGCTTTAGATAGATAGTTGGAAGCCTTGTCGCCTAGGCGCTATATTCGCCAAACAAACAAACAGGCTTTGTGTCGTCGATGTCTCCAGCTAGGCAGCACACATAATCTTTTTATTATTTTTAAACTGTTACAAATGTGATGAACCACTAAAATAATTAATAAATATGTTTTTTCATATTACGGAGAACAGAAGGTGCATTTTTTAAATTTTTAATGATCAAATCTGTTGAATATATATTAAATTTTTTTAAATCTTGTAACCAAATTTTTTAAAATTATCGAAACTATTACCGACGTTACCGTAGCCCTATATTTCTCATATACATTTCACAATAAGGCTGACGATTTGTCCAATAAATTCATTAATGTTACTTGTTTACAATCAATGAAAAAACATTATTCTACAACTTTTATAATATCCGACAAATTTCCTTAAAATATAATATTTAATTTGTAGAGAAATAATATTGCGTATTTTATAAAATCTACATCCTTACTTGTTATGTCCACACCGTCAACAAATATATTTCTTCAATATGTTTTCATTAACTCCTTTATCCATAATCATGATGATTTCAAAATTAATTAATTAACAGGAGAAATCGACAGCTTTTTCTCTAAATGTATGCGAGGGATGAAGGGTTATGATAACGTCAGTGCTATTTTAACAAATAATATTTCTCAATTTTTCGAGAATATTCGATTTAATTGAACATTCAGTTTCCACAAAACTGATGTTCTGTGTTTAAAAAAATGCTTTTACTGCTCTTCACACCATTAAAAATATATTTAATATTAATTTTTAGTGATTTATAACCTATGTGACAATTTTGTGTGTATGGCCAAAGGTATTAGGTATAGCGAATATAATGCCTCTGCGACAGGGCTTTGAACTATTTACCCAAAATTTTGTCGCGGTGACATACACACCAGCTTGGCTAAGGTGCTATATTAGATGGGAATATGCAACCGCCTTTGTGGTTCCTCGCCAAATTCAAAGTCGCTGAGTTGATATCAAATTTTTAAGAGATGAATTTTGGTCTAAAACCTAATTACATAGTAGTGAGTAACAAAATTACAACAAATTAGCCAATTATTCTACTTACCGATAACACGTTGATTTTAACTATTGAATTGAAATTATATATTATTCGAAATGAATATAAAAATACATACATATAGTAAATAATATGTTTTTATTAAATTGAAAAAACAAACATTTTTTAAATTTCAGTTATAGTTCTCTGAAACCTAATTTCAAGATCACATTTAATATAAAGTCGTTATTTGAGTTGGTCAAAATGCACCTAAAACAAGATAAATACATTAACATGATATAGACTATTTATTTTAAAATTATAATAAAGCATTTTTATCAACACATAAATTATATATAAAATTACATGCGACATAATATATAGTATATTTAAGTTAGTCTGCATGATTTTTAACCCACACATTTGCCAAAAAATAATCCTTGCAAAAATTATGATTGTAATCTAAAGTTCACTCAGCTTATAAACAGGCGTGTGCTAAAATTATAATCATATGATTTATTAAATAACTAGCAACAAATAATAATAGACTATAGGTCAAAAACTAATACAATAATTTTACAAATGTTTATTATGATAGCTATTTATATTTGAAATCAGACGTATTTTTTATTTGCGTGGGTTAACATGCGCCATTCTCTAGAAAGACGGGTTCCTAACCTTACTTTCATCTGGATCTTATTTCGCTTAAATATGTAAAGAAATTTTCATAGGCAATTTAATTACATATTAACATAAGCTTCAGACTTCAAATATTCAAATTTTATTGTTATAGTGAAAAATATGTATACTTACTTCGCATAATCTTGAATTAGAATTTGGTTCCCATTTGTCGCGTCTACAATTTATTATCCATTTTAAAAGTCTTTCTTTTTGTCCTAGTGGAGAACGGTACAATTTATATCCAGCTTCGCTTCTATTTTGACAAAACGGAGCACTGCAGGAGACCATTTTTCTCATATTCTAAGCTTAATTTTAATTATAAACTAGGACATGTTTATCGCATGGTTTCCCGCGATTTTTCTAGGAACCAGAATGGCGGTTGCTTATTCCTGTCTAATATAGTACCCTAGCTTGGCGACCCTGGTAATAATCCACAGACACCACACTAGGTACAGTCTTAAGGGCATGTGATACTTATAGTTTCCCCGGCATTTTTCCACAAAAATGAAATTTTTTAAAAACTGAATTCGGAGATGCTATAAAATATCATAACGGACGTCCCTGGACTCTTTTTTGAGGGATAATAACAAAAAAATTGATGGTGCTAAATAAAAATTTTATGCATATGCATTTCTTTGAGGTCACGTCGTTTTCCATCTCTGCCTTTTCGATAATCTGGAAATTATTTATGAAATACACTTTTTTGATTGCCTGCAAAGAAGGTTAGTTCTGGGAGATTAGTTACTATCTTTATTTGTAAGTCCAAAGTTTTCCGCAAAAAATATTGGGTAGTTTGGAAGTTACGCTCGGGTGAATTGTAACACACATAACCTCGAAATATACACGCACATTGTTAGCAATATCAAAATTATTCTGATAAAAAAAAAAACACAAAATAAGTGTGTGGGGACGTCCGTTAACATGTTCGCTATCATTTCCCAGATTTTGAAGGCAAAATATTTCTTTTCCTAGGAAAAAAACCCGGGGGAATCTAACACAAAAAAAACGATACTATTTTCTAAGCGCTGTGTAAATTAATCACATTTTGCTAAATTAAAACTTTTTTTAAATAACCTACAAAAAAAGTGTGTGGGGACGTCCGTTAGAATATTCGCTATCATTTCCCAACTTTTTAAGACAAAATATTTATTATTCTAGAAAAAAGCCGGGGGAATCTAAAACTGATAAAATCGACAATTTTCTATGTATCACTGTGAACGATTTTTAATGATTTCTCTTTCCCTTAGGTGGCGCTTGTGTTGATGCTTGTGTGGTAGATGGGGAAGATCAGGAACACAGGAACATGGCGTAAATTTAAATAACGAGTGAGTGATTATATTAATCACGTCTCCAAATTATTTACAGTTTCTGTTTGAAACAAATTTACATTATTTTTATATTTAAATTGAAAAAGAGACCGATCTGTTCGGAGTAGTACTCAAGTGTTGGGCCTATTATCTCTATTTAAATATTTTTTCATTTAGAATTATGGGAAGAATAATTTGCACAAACAGACCATTTCATGCAATATAAAAAAACTCAATGTATTTTTGATCATTCGCTATTTTATGTTTTTCTATATTGCATAAAATGGTTTGTTTATGTAAATTATTCTTCCTGTAAATCTAAATTAAAAAATATATTATAATTTGCATGGTACGGGTGGTGGAGCGGGGGTTGGGGTTTCCGGAAATAGAGCTGTAGTTTGTTCTATCTCTATTAGATGGCGCTACTTCGTTACTTTACTAAGTTCATCTTCTTTAACATGGGACTCTATGCAGTGTGACGGACACATTTCACTGTCTCATATGTCTACTGCATGGAGAATAGATATAAGGAGAGCAATCTGTAATGCATGGACTTCACCAAAGCGATCACTTTTCTGTTGCCAGAAGTACGCACATACCCATGTGTAAAATCACTCTTACGTATAGTTCAAAACTTTCCGCGCGTGGCGTGCGAACCGCACTTTAAAAAAATATGGCCGCCTCCATTGTTTTTTTTTTTTTGACAGGTCGCTTAAACAAATAAATAATTAATATTCAGACAGGATTTTGTGGAATAAGAAATTATTCGCCATGGAAGAGGTACGTAGTATGTTTATGAAATTACTGTTACCAACACTATGCGTGCGATAGATATTCGACACGTTCGTAACAGAGGCAAAAAGCATACAACTGAATGAAAATCTTGTACACTATACACTTGAAACCACACTTATTGGAAAATTTCGCTTTTATACAGCGATTTTGAACTTTAACATCCTTGCCTTTATTCACAAACTATTAATTGTTCAATCATTATTTATTTATATTTGACTTGCGTTCGCATCGGCGGCCATATTTTTTTTAAGTGCGGTTGGCACGTCACGCTGGGGAAGTTTTTAACTATACGTAAGTGTGATTTTGCACACGTGTGTGTGCCTACTTCTAGCAACAGGAAAGTGCTCATTTTCAGTTACACTAGTTTGGTCTCCTTATGTCTATTCTCCATGGTCAACTGTTTTTATTTGATATTTTGTGGCCAAGATTTGACACTACAATGTGACTATACACAATTAAGTTGATACTTTGATAAAAGTCTCAATTTTGAAGCTATTGTACTAATAATCGTGTAGCGAATATAAATATTATCAGTACAACGGAAATACTACTTAAAGGGTTCGAATGTTTGGAATTTTTATAAATAATCAGTTTTGTATGCATGGTGAGTGCATCAATTAATATTAATATATTCTGCCGACCTGCCCTACCGATAGAAATCTCAGAATATATACTGAAGAGTCTCAGGCTCTGAGCAGCTCTGAGAAATTATCCGCAGGCACTCAAGTAGATATATTTAAAGGTCCAGGTCCAGCCACTCGGCAGCCCCCCCCCCTCCCCCTATGAGAACTCTTCGATTGTCATGAGATTTAAGGCTGTTTCAATAACTAAACTCCTAAAGCCGTGTTCTCAATTCAATTCTAATTATCTGAATCATTTTCCTGATGTAATTTTCAGAAAATTAAAAAAAAGGTTGGTGAAAATCGGGTAATATTTCGAGTAATTAAGCATAGCTTTAAGTACATGCAAAATTCCAAGAACTGTCAACTGGCGTTGAAGATATTAACCGATTTTCATCAACTTTCTTTTCATTTGCTTAAAATTAGATTAAGAAATTGTTTCAACTGAACCCTCCCACATAACCGACAGTCAAGTATCCCCCTTGGGCTCTAGTAAAGGGAAAAAATGTTAGGGTGTCGGCCCTGCCCCTCCCTGAAAACTGCAACATAACTTTGGGAAACGCTGGTTTAAATGGTCTGAAGTCTTTAAACTGTCCTTTTTGAAATTGAAACACGATCATAAATAACAAGCAAAGAGGCAGAAATTGAAATAAGAATTCGATCATAAATAACAAGCAGAAAGGCAATCTCGATAAAGTAGCTGACACTCAAGGGTCCTTTAAGCTTTCGGATTAAAATTTAGAATTAGTTTTATTTAATTTCATATTCAACAACATAATAATTAGGAATCTACGGATTTCTATGATTTCAGATATCTAACTTTTTTTTAAATGTTTAAAATTGGAATTAATACAACGTTTCTCGTAAATTGAATGAGATACGCTAAAAGAGGCAACATTTATGAATTCAACTCGAAAATTGTGTATTAGTGCATGAGTTATAATTATAAATAAGTATAATGAGAAGGTTCATCAATTAGAAAAAAGTGTCAAAAATTTGAAGAAAAACTTAAAAAGGAAGAGTCGGGTTAGGGACGGACAACTACTGTAAATAACTCTGTTCGCCCGGTACGTGACTAATACAAAAGGAATATTATTTTACCGTTGCATCACTCTTAAAATTACCTTGAAAAGGACCCAAATATCTCTGACTATCTCTGAGACCAAATCATTCAAATCGAACCTGCAAATAATCTCAAAGCGGCCAGGCTATTTCGCCTAAGAATACTCTGATATTTTTATCGGTAGGGAATGTTTAAAATTGGAATTGATACAACATTTATCGTAAAAGAAATGAGATACGCCAAAAAAGAACATTTTTGAATTCAACTCGAAAATTTTATATTGGCATATAAGTT
>NC_046657.1:173608339-173619424 GCF_010883055.1 Belonocnema kinseyi | reverse complement strand
AGTTCATAAATTTAAAAAAAGTCCTAATATACCCTACCGATGGAAATCTCAGAGCATTCTCAGGCGAAACAGTTTATAGTTTTGGAAAAAAATTTAATCTCTTCGTGGAAAATAAAATAGAGATTCGGTTAGATAAGTGCGAGTTTTTTTTCAACTAAAATTGAATTTCTGGGTTATGTAATTAGTGAAGAAGGCATCAGGCCTTCAGAAAAAGGAATTGCTGCCGTCATTAATTTCCCAGTACCTAGCGACGTAAAGGGAGTGCAGAGCTTTCTAGGTATCGCACAGCACTTCCGTAAATATATGGAAGGGTTCTCGATCTTGGCCAATCCACTGTACGACCTATTACGCAAGGGAGCGAAATTCGTATTTGGAGAGGGACAAATGTCAGACTTCAAAATCTTAAAGGAAAAACTGACTGAATCCCCGATCTTAGAATTTTACGATCCACGACACGAGACAGAGTTACAATGCGATGCAAGCGCGCATGGTTTTGGTGCGATACCGATGCTTGAAATGCTGGCGATTTTCTACGCTCTGAGACGGTTTCGCGTGTATTTACATGGAATCCCGTTCATAATAGTCACTGATTGCAATTCGTTGACACTTACTCTGAAAAAGAAAGAAATTAATCCAAGAATTTCAAGGTGGGTTCGGAACTTCGGAACTTTGTTTACAAGACCGAGCATCGCTCAGGAACGAGAATTACTCATGCAGATGGGCTTAGTCGATGTCATTGGGTGGGAGTGATCGAAGACAATTGTTTTGAAACGAACTTGATGGTCGCGCAAAGCAAAGACGACAAATTAATTGAAATAAGGGGTAGAATTGAGAAAGCAGAAGATAAGTTATTTGAATTGCGAAATGGGGTTGTTTACCGCAAAATTGATAACGGAGATACACTTTCGTATTATGTATCTTCTTCTATGGAGAAAAATGTTTTATTTGTGCATCACGATGAACTTGGACACCAAGGGATTTCGAAAGTGTACGAAACGCTGCGCGCGTGTTATTGGTTTACGGAAATGCGCAACAAATTTTCAGAACAAGTAAAAAATTGCTGCAAATGCATCGCTTTCACACCGAACTCAGGTAAAGCCGAGGGATTAATTCGAGCGATTCCAAAGGGTAATAAGCCTTTTGATTGCATTCACGCTGATCACATTGATATTTTCGACAATCAGAGTCAAAGCAAAAAAACATATATTAGTTGAAATTGACGCCTTTACTAAATTTACGAGATTGTTCCCGACAAAATTGACGACTTTTTTATATCTTTATAAATATTTCAAACGTCGAGCAAAAAATCAATAAAATTTGCGGAATATTTTGTGGCAAGCAATATTTTAGAACATTTGTCTACATTCGTACTATTACGGTATTAATTATTTGTTAACAATTGTTCAGTTTTTTTAGCCTTATGTTTTGTTGGATATTCATATTAATTTAATTCATCCATAATTAAGAAATCCTAATTGCATTTTTTTAACTTTTGTTGAGACCGGGTTTAACACTTGGAGAAACGCCGTACATATTTTCTGAATACCTGAGAGCAGCGCATTGCATCGCTTTTCGATAGAAGCTAAAGCAAGTTTAGAAGAAACCAACGTTAACCAGCTTCTTTCAACAGCAAAAGGAAATGGAAGAAGCTCGAAAGCTTTAACTAAGATATTCACTACAGCAATGTTTTTAGTTAAACAGGGACTGCCTTTAAGAAGAAGTATATTAAAAACAACGAGCGCCCTAATCTTTTGAAGGCATTAAACATGGCAGCAGAAGATGTTCCAATACTTAAAGCCTGGCTTAGTCGAACGAATAATGTTTGGTTACATCATGACGTAATCAGTGAAATGATTAACAACATTAACAGCTTAGAACAAATCTCAATTTGCTTCAGAATAATAATGGATAATTTGGCAATTGGACGATTTTTTATGGGATTTTACAAAACCGACATGACAAAATCAGAGCTGATCAATATAGTAACTGGCATCCTCTTTTCTATATAACCTGGATATTAAGAACTTAGGAGGCCAGTGCTACGACGGGGCTAAAAATATGAGTGGCTGTTCATCTGGTCTACAAGCTCGCATAAAAGAAGTAGAACTTAGAGCTCTTTTTGTGCACTACAATCCACATAATTTGAACCTTGTTGTTTAAGATTCAATGAAAGATGTACAATGTGCTCGAAATTTCATCGACGTCACAAAGGACACTATAAATTTTATACGCGATTCGCCAAAGAGACTTGCTTGGTTCCGGAACTTACAGTCTACAGAAAGCCCTCAATTATCTCAACTTTGTCCAATATGCTGATTTTATAAATAGTAATTATATGAATTTATTAGTCATTTTAATTTATGTATGGTTTCCATAATATTTTATTTTTCAGGTGGTGTTTGAGAATAAAGTCTCTCCTGACAATTCATGACGAATAAAATTATGCAGCTGCCGTGACTTTCTTTGAGATGATCGCAGACCGTACAGTAGAATCCATAGCATCGGCTAAGGCAGCAGGGTTCCTTAAACAACACCAGTGTTTAGAGTTCTACTTTTTGCTTACCGTAATGATTGAAATCTTCCATAGAATCGAAGTACTGAATACGGATTTGCAAAAATCTGACCTAAGTATAAATGAATCTCACAAAAAAGTTCAGGCAGTCCTAATCAGTCTCACACAAAATCGGGAAGCTAAGTTCGACAAGGCATGGGCTAATGCAGTAAATGGCACAAAACATCTGGATTTAGAAGAACCCGAAGTACTTTGACAGCGAAAAGGTCCACAACGGTTTGAAACAGAAGGCAGTTCACATATATTTTCTACCAGTGAGAGCTACTACAGGAAACTATTTTTCGAAATTTATGGTCAGGTCTTAAACTCGATGAATAGTCGCTTTACATCTGAAACAATGGACCTTCTAAACTAATTTGAAAACTTTGTGATTGGTCAGGAAGGCTTTAGTGTTGATGAGATTTTAAGATTTTATAAAGAGGAAGATTTCGAGCCAACAAAGCTGCAATTACACCGTGATATGTTTTTCGACATAATTGCAGTAAACTCGAGTGCCTGAAGGACGTAGGTACTTTTTCAAAAGATAATGTTGAGATTGGTATTCTTCTTATAGAGTACAAGAAATTTATAAAAATTCTATTAACCATTCCTAGTAGTTCTTGTACGAATGAACCCTCATTCTCTGCGTTGAGGCGTCTGTAAACGTATTTAAGATCCACAATGGGGAATAGCGGCTAAATAATCTCTCGATATTACATATTCACCAAGATTGTTTGGATAAATTAGATTCAAATACAAATGTAAACGCATTTATCTGCAGGAATGATGTACGAAGAACCTTTTCTTTACAATAAACAAAAACTAAAAGAAAATTTACACCCCCTTCCCCACATTCCCTCCCCCTTTATAAACACCAAACTCCGTGCATGCAAAATATGGGCTTCACCGGCCCTGCTCGTATATGCTACTAAATGGAATGAGATATGCTAAAAAAGACAACATTTTTTAATTCAACTGAAAAATTGTATATTAGTGTATAAGTTATAATTATAAATAAGTATAATGAGAAAATTCATCAATTAAAAATAAAAAGTGTTAATAATTTGAAAAAATCTTTAAGAAGGTAGAGTCGGGTTAGCGACGGCCAACCACTAAATAACTGCCCACCCGGTACGTGACGAATACAAAAAGACCATTATATTACTGTTACATCACTCTTAAAAGGACTTCTAAAAGAAACTTGAAAAAGACCTAAATCTCTCTATCTCTGGGACTTAATCATTCAAATCGATTCTGCGGATAGTCTCAAATCAGCCAGGCTATTTCTCTTGAAAATACTCTGATATTTCTATCGGTAGGGAATGTTTAAAATTAGAATTGATACAACATTTCTAGTAAAAGGAATGAGATACGCCAAAAAAGACAACGTTTTTGAATTCAACTCGAAAATTTTATATTGGTATATAAGTTATAATATAACCGCAGAATCGATTTGAATGATTTAGTCTCAGAGATAGAGAGATGTAGGTCTTTTTCAAGGTTCTTTTAGAGGTCCTTTTAAGAGTGATGTGACAGTCATATAATGACCCTTTTGTATGCGCCACGTACCGGACGGGCAAAGTTATTTAGTGGTTGGCCGTCGCTAACCCGACTCTAACTTCTTAAATCTTTCTTCAAATTATTAACACTTTTTATTTTTAATTGATGAATTTTCTAATTATACTTATTTATAATTATAACTTACACACTAATATACAATTTTTCAGTTGAATTAAAAAATGTTGTCTTTTTTTAGCATATCTCATTCCATTTAGGAGCATACACGAGCAGGGCCGCCGAAGCCCATATTTTGCATGCACGTAGTTTGGTGTTTATAAAGGGGGAGAGAATGTAGGGGGGGGGGGGGGGAAATTTTCTTTTAGTTTTTGTTTATTGTAAAGAAAAGGTTCTTCGTGCATCATTCCGGCAGATAAATGCTCGAGTTTGGCATTTGTTACTGCAATTATGTCCAAAAACATATCACGGTGTAATTGCAGCTTTGTTGGGTCGAAATCTTCCTCTTTATAAAATCTTATAATATCATCAACACTAGAGCCTTCCTGACCAATCAGAAAGTTTTCAAATGAGTTTAGAAGGTCCATTGTTTCAGATGTAAAGCGACTATTCATCGAGTTTAAGACCTGATCATAAATTTCCAAAAATAGTTTCCTGTAATAGCTCTCACTGGTAGAAAATATATGTGAACTGCCTTCTGTTTCAAACCGTTGTGTACTTCGGCTTCTTCTAAATCCAGATGTTTTGTGCCATTTACTGCATTAGCCCATGCCTTGTCGAACTTAGCTTCCCGATTTTGTGTGAGACTGATTAGGACTGCCTGAACTTTTTGGTGAGATTCATTTATACTTAGGTCAGATTTTTGCAAATCCGTATTCAATACTTCGATTCTATGGAAGATTTCAATCATTACGGTAAGCAAAAAGTAGAACTCCAAACTCTAGTGTTGTTTAAGGAACCCTGCTGCCTTAGCCGATGCTATGGATTCTACTGTACGGTCTGCGATCATCTCAAAGAAAGTCATGGCAGCTGCATAATTTTATTCGTCATGAATTGTCAGGAGAGACTTTATTGTCAAACACCACCTGAAAAATAAAATATTATTGAAACCATACATAAATTAAAATGACTAATAAATTCATATAATTACTATTTATAAAATCAGTTTATTGGACAAAATTGAGATAATTGAGGGCTTTCTGTAGACTGTAGGTGCCGGAACCAAACAAGTCTCTTTGGCGAATCGCGTATAAAATTTATAGTATCCTTTGTGACGTCGATGAAATTTCGAGCACATTGTACATCTTCCATTGTATTTTAAACAACAAGGTTCAAATTATGTGGATTGTAGTGCACAAAAAGAGCTCTAGGTTCTACTTCTTTTATGCGAGCTTGTAGATCAGATGAACAGCCACTCATATTTTTAGCCCCGTCGTAGCACTGGCCTCCTAAGTTATTAATACCCAGGTTATGTCGAAATAGGATGACAGTTGCTATATTGATCAGCTCTGATTTTGTCATGTAGATTTCGTAAAATCCCATAAAAATTCCTCCAATTGCCAAATTATCCATTACGATTCTGAAGCAAATTGAGATTTGTTCTAATCTGTTGATGTTGTTAATCATTTCACTGATTATGTCATGATGTAACCAAACATTATTCGTTCGACTAAGCCAGGCTTTAAGTATTGGAACATTTTCTGCTGTCATGTTTAATGCCTCCAAAAGATTAGAGCGCTCGTCGTTTTTAATATACTTCTTCTTAAAGTCAGTCCCTGTTTAACTAAAAATATTACTGTAGTGAATATCTTAGTTAAAGCTTTCGAGCTTCTTCCATTTCCTTTTGCTTTGCTGTTGAAAGAAGCTGGTTAACGTTGGTTTTTTCTAAACTTGCTTTAGCTTCTATCGAAAAGCGATGCAATGCGCTGCTTTCAGGTATTCAGAAAATATGTATGGCGTTTCTCCAAGTGTTAAACCCGGTCTCAACAAAAGCTCAAAAAAAAGCAATTAGGATTTGTTAATTGTGGATGAATTAAATTAATATGAATATCCAACAAAACATAAGGCTAAAGAAACTGAACAATTGTTAACAAATGATTAATACCGTAATAGTACGAATGTAGATAAATGTTCTAAAATATTGCTTGCCACAAAATATTCCTCAAATTTTATTGATTTTTTGCGCGACGTTTGAAATATTTATAAAGATATAAAAAAGTCGTCAATTTTGTTGGGAACAATCTCGTAAATTTAGTAAAGGCGTCAATGTCAACTAATATATGTTTTTTTGCTTTGACTCTGATTGTCGAAAATATCAATGTGATCAGCGTGAATGCAATCAAAAGGCTTATCACCCTTTGGAATCGCTCGAATTAATCCCTTGGCTTTACCTGGCGTCGGTGTGAAAGCGATGCATTTGCAGCAATTTTTTACTTGTTCTGAAAATTTTTTGCTCATTTCCGTAAACCAATAACACGCGCGCAGGATTTCGTACACTTTCGAAATCCCTTGGTGTCCAAGTTCATCGTGATACTTAAATAAATCATTTTTCTTCATAGAACCTTTTCCCTTTACGTCGCTAGGTACTGGAAAATTAATTACGGCAGCAATTCCTTTTTCTGAAGGCCTGATGCCTTCTTCACTAATTACATAACCCAGAAATTCAATTTTAGTAAAAAAAACTCGCACTTACCTAACCGAATCTCTATTTTATTTTCAGCGGTTTCAGTGGCGTACAATATGTCATCCATATATACGACAATATCACCAGATGCAATTAAATCTTTTAAGACATAATTTACAAATTTTTGGAAACGACTTGGTACAGTTTTTAGTCCAAACGGTATACATAAATATTCGAATTGCAAAAATGGCGTGACAAAATAGGTATATTTTCCTGAATCCTCAGCCACTGAAAGATGGTGGAATGCATCCTTCAAGTCTAAACTACTGTAATATTTTTTTTCACTGAGTACATCGAGCAAATCTTCCATCAAGGGAAAAGGATAATTATCCTTGATAATCAGCTTATTGAGCGCACGGTAATCTATGCACATTATGGGTTACCCATTTTTTTTCTTTGCTAGCACAATTGGGGACGCATATTCGGAATCGCTTACTTGAATCCGCTTTTGTGCAATCAGATCATCTAGAATGATTCGCAATTTCGACTTCTCTGAATACAAAAGTCGAGTTGGGTGAAATTGAAATGGTTTATCTTTTAATTTTATAACAAATTCCCCATCTACTTTCGGTTTTACAGGTCTGCCTGGTTTTATATAATTCTCGAGAAAAATCGATTTCAGACGCTCGCAATCAGTACTTGAGATATCCGAATTAATGTTCAGAAAATCAATATTTTCAGCCGCGAAGGCTTCTACTTCAATGTTAAGGATTTCTCGAGTAGCTAAGGATTTCTCGAGTAGCTTCCTCAACACTATCGAAGCTCTGAATCAATCTCAATCCGAATGTTCTAAGAGCATCACGGCCCAATATAACTGATGCTTTCATAATATCAGCATCTACAACATACAACTGAACATCTCTCGAACCTTTTCCCATATTTGGGCTTACGTCTACAATTCCATGAATATTTAATTTCGAATTATTAATTCCCGCATAATCTAAACAATCTGATTTTATTACCTTCATTACCGCAGGATTCACAAACCTTTTTTTGATAAAACTAATAGGGCTCCCGCTGTCGAGCCTGGTCGTAAAGTACATGCTGAAGATCTCGCCTTCAAAATCAATTTCGTATAGTGTGCTCCATAGAGCCACATCTGAAGCAGGTTCCTTTTTTTCTTACTCCCTGATCACGTTCTCTTTTTTGTTCGCCTTTGAAACATCTTTGCTCTTCTGGAAGATATTCTTATGATTTTTCTCATTTTCGCTGGTCTGGAACCTGGGATTGAGTGTCACCTTCTCGAAAGCCGCAAGGAGTTCTTCAGCGCTTTCGAACCTCGGGATGCGTGCTTGGTTTCGCAATGTGAAGTCTGGAATTCCTTCGATAAAACAGTCAATCCTCTCCTTATCAGAAATTCGCACTCGATTGGCTAGAATCGTTTTATCATGAAGGTATTCACTAAACGATTTTCCTTTCTTCAAGGTCCTCTCCTCAAATTGTTTTTTCAGCAAGATCTTATTCGGTTGGTGGTAGAACATTTTTCTAATCTCATTCAGCAGTTGGTCTGTAGTCATCTCGATGTGTTCTGGTTTCAAGTGAAACCAGGTTAGGGCCTTACCCTTCAATTTAGAACCAATGAGCACCCTAGTTACGTCATCTTCCAGCCCATATGTTGACTTCAAAAGCTTCACTTACCTTCCCCAGCTTTCGAGCACCCCACGACTTCCATCAAAGATGCAAAGGAGCTCACCAATGGCTGTGACGCTCATTTTCGGGGTTCCAAACGTACTCGAATTTGGCGTCGGCACTCAAACACTGCTTCTTGACGTTTCGATTTGACTTCGGATTTGAGCATCTGATGACTTCCCTGTTGCGTTCTCTTGACTTTTCTGGCCCTTTCCAATTGACGAGCTAAATCTTCTCTCTCAGCTCGGATAACGCTCAGATTCTCTTCTTGCTCCAGCTGGTTTTGTCTTAGGGTGGGTATCTTTTTTCGGCCAGCGTTCATACTCAATTCCTGATACCACAAACAATCAGGATCCACCTCCAGGAGGCGAGCTATCAGCTCGGCCTTATTTCCAGTCGTAAGCTGTCCCAATGACCTCAATGTCTCTTAATTCGTGGATAGTGAACTCTTGAAGATTGAATGCCGTCTTGGAATCACTGAGTTTCGCGTCTTTTCAATTTCACTGCGAAACGATAAACTTTACAACAATAGGTGCATTTTACGTCAATAGGCCTGATCGTCACTTTAGCACTAATCACTTGTAGTATTTCCGATAAATGACCGGTTCACGTTCATCATCGTGACGCTTCGATAAGTTTCACAAACCGTTTCGCGACGCTCAATTTTCAATTTCAAACGCGAAGATCTTTATCCCACTTCTGAAAAACTGTAATGAAATGAAATTAACACTAGGGCGTTAAATAAATCAGGAGTGCAACATTTAAAAGTGTCAGGCTTTTCTTTATTAAATTAACTGGGAAATGATTTGAGAAATATAAAATTAGAAAGTAGAAGTGATACGGAAGCTACGACGATCGGCAACGCACTCGTCTCTCGTATGTTATCTGATTAGATCCCCACTCTTACATTATTCGGCAAAGCCCGACGATGATCCCTGTCCACATAAATACAATATACTTGAAATTAGCGAAATTCCTTACACTACCCTACGGATAGAAATCTCTGAGTATTCTCTAGCGAAATAGCCTGGCCCATTTGAGACTATAACATAGTCGATTTGAAACAATTTAGTCTGAGAGATTTGGGTCCTTTTCAAAGTCCTTTTAGTGGTCCTTTTAAGAGTGGTGCGACAGTAATATAATGTTTCTCATTATACTTATTTATAATTATAACTTATATGCTAATATACCATTTTCTAGTTGAATTAAAAAATGTTGTCTTTTTTAGCGTATCTCATTCCATTTACGAGAAACGTCGTATTAATTCCAATTTTAAGCATTTTAATAAAAAGTTAGATATATAAAATCATCGAAACCCGTAGATTCCGAATTATTATGTTTTAGGCTGTTAACTATGAAATTTAAAAAAAATCTACTTCTAAATTTTAATCCGAAAGCTTAACAAAGGACCCTTGATTGTCGTCTACTCTATTGATATAACCCCTCTGCTTGTGATTTATGATCGAATTCTTATTTCAATTTCAGCCTCTCTGCTTTTTATTTATGATCGTATTTCAATTTCGGAAAGGACATTTTAAAGCCTTTAAAACGTTTTAAAAAACTACCTGGACCTTTGAATATATCTACCTGAGTGCCTGCGGAGAATTTCTCTGAACTTCTCTGACCCTAGAGAATCTTTAGAATATACTCAGAAAATTCTTTCGGTAGGGTACTAAGTTCAACGCGCTCGATCACTAACGACTGGACCTCAAGGCTAACTTAACACTTGGAATATCGAAAAAAAATCTCGGCTAAAAAATTTAAGTACGAGTACGTCAGGGCCGACCAAAAAATATCTGGTCCCCGTTCATCGAAATTTCTTATTTTAACATTTTATGAATAAACGGGCTTATAAATTTAAAGGGAGTAAATAAAAACATTGAATAATTTTTTTAACAAAAATATGGTAACCTTAAAACTCTAAACTATTTAATTTTTTATATTTTAAATTTGTGAAAATTTGAATATTAAAAACTTTCAAATTTAATTTATATAAAATCTAATAAATTAGGTTAGAATTTAATGAATAAAGTCAAGCATGTAAAACTAATCCATATATTTGAATATTTTCTGAAGTCCTACAATATTAACCGAAACTTAAAAATGTTGAAGTTTCTACGGGGGGCTTGGCTTTAAACTTCAGCCCTGACAATGTTGACGTCCCTAGCGATTCTCATTTTACCATACTGTTATATAGTTCCTCTCATTATAAAAGTGAAAATCTCTAAAAACTTCTCCAATGTATACTTTCTTTTAAGTGAATCGTTAATATCACACGAAAATAAACTTTATATCATTCATTTAATAAAAATTTACATTACTTTGCGTTATTTTATGATATACTAGTATGAAAATAATACAATCCTTATATGAAATATTACATATTAGAATTGTCACTTTTGGACTTGAGATTTTACATAACTTTTGTAATATTTATAGTTCTATCTTTTATTAAATCCTAAAATAATTGTAAACTTTATCTAAATGCAGTAATGTTGTCCTCCATTTACCGAACTAATTGGGTAAATTTTGATGAGCAAATTTTCTCCGTGTATTAATGTAGGAATGACATCTAAGTATGAAACTCATTAAAAATTGATAATAAACATTGTTACAGTCTGTCAAGTTAAAGCGTGGGTGGCTTTACTCGCAGTCGGTAAGGTGTATCGACATGATTTTGGTGTCAAAATATTAAGAAGAGCTCCCT
>NC_046657.1:173599425-173608239 GCF_010883055.1 Belonocnema kinseyi | reverse complement strand
GGGAGCTCTTCTTAATATTTTGACACCAAAATCATGTCGATACACCTTACCGACTGCGAGTAAAGCCACCCACGCTTTAACTTGACAGACTGTATAAACAATTTTTGTGGCAAAATATTAAATTTTTAGATTTTTCCAAATTATAATTTCCTTCAATCGCCAGAACGACTTCAGGCATTCCTTCAAATGATAAATATTCATAAATATTTGATAAAAGATAATTTAAATTTTTATAAACCAATTAGATAAACAGATTTTTTGCACCGGAAATGTTTAAGCTGTTAGTCGAATGACTGCTAATCTCACAAATATTATATAAGTTAACAATATCCTTTGTTATAAATAATTCTTATGGCAAAATATTCAAATTTAAGGTTTTATAACATTTTAATTTTGTTTAATCGCTAGAATGGCTACAGATATTCCTAAAAAATTTACCTTGGATCAGTGGCGGATCCAGGGGAGGTTTTAAGGGGGTTCAACCTCCCCCCCCCCCCCCCCCCCCCCCCGAAACTTTTGGCCTTTCGTATTTAAAGCGGACGCCGCTAAGCTATGCATGGGATATACATTTTTACCCCTCCCCCTCCACGACGAAATATTTTTCTGGATTCGCCCCTGCCTTGGATAATATTCAGTAAAATATAACAACTAAAAGGTTCATAAGCTATTCAGACAAACAAATTCCAAATGTTGGCAAGCTAATATTCAATCGATACAAAATCTTTCGACAGCAACCCATCGTCTTTGTAGGAAAACCCCCAATTTTGCAAAGATTCATGCTCTGGTCAGTTTTGAACGAAAAAAGTGTATTTCCTCCCACTGAGGGACGTGTTTACGATCAGCTTGACAATGAAATATGTTTTTGTACGTGGAAAATGAGGCGAAACGTGTTTTTTTTAATTATCATAGCGATATTTTTACATTCTTATGGAAGTTTAAATATTTTAAGGTCAAAGTGAGTCTTTTGCCATTTCTAGTTTAAAAATGCTGCTATTTTTGCAATTTATAAGTTATAAAGTTTTTTCTTATTTCAGTTTATCCATTCTTTTTGCACTCTTTCAAAATCCACAACAAAAATTCAAAAATAATAATAATGTCAAGTTGCTTTTTTACTCTATTGAAACCGATGAAAAAGTAGAAAGAATAATACAGAATGGTAAAGCTCTTTGGATTTGCTGAAAAATTAAGGCACGGCATTTTCTCAAAATATGCGTGACTACATTTTTTTTCGTTGAAATGTTCAAGAGTGGTAGGTAACAAATATTTGAGGCAAACTAAGTCTTAGTTTCTATGTGGAAAAACAGATGAAAAGTATCATACTTTGTCATTTTTGACTGATTATATCGTTATTTAGAAGGGAAAATTCAGTCGCAGCGTGTAAAAATACAATGCATCGGTAAAATCACTTTCCCGTGATTGAAAATTACATCGAGATTTTTAATTTTACCAAAAATCTTTAATTCTACCCTGGTAGAAACTGTAAGATTTTTTATTTATAATTAATTGAAAATTTAGAATAATTAATCAAATAATATGTGAATACGAAAGCGTCTCTCGTTTTTGTAGTTTATCGATGCCTTCATCCTCTAATTTTGGAGAAATTGACAGCTATTTTCAACTTTTTTGACAGCTTTCACACAAAAATAGATAACATTCGAGCTATTCCTATTTTTCCTTTAACATTTTCTGCTATTGGAACGGAAAAAATGCGGTTATTCAAAACGCATATTTCATATTTTTGTTAGTTTTGTTAGGTGGTAACGTGTCCGGCTTGTGTTTCTCAATCTCCATGAAATTATACGAAGTTTGAGTTCAAGTGTTCGAAACCTGTCGCCCTGATAAGTTTTATTTTATTCTTTCACATAATGAATTTTACATTTTCATGTTTCAAATTATCGGCCAAACGAAAATATCACAACAGATCCAATTGTAAAATTCATCGCTAGATGGATTCTTACAATTTTTCGTAAAGTTACTCCGACACACAAGGGTCCTTTTATTTACATGCACCAGAGATGTAAAATTAAATAGATTTTTTTTACAGTGTAAGAAAAAATAGAATTTTGTTTTTCTCGACATACAAATAAACACTTCATTTAAAGCTTATAACGAGTTGACTGTATATTAAATGTCACTCCAAAACATTTCAACGAAGAAAAAGGTAAATGTTTTGAGAAAATTCCATATTTTAATTTTTTTTAATCGAACAGCTTTACAAAAACAAAATGTTTCCTTCCGAAAAATATATAATCCAGCCAGTCAGTTTCCTTCTTCTTTTGAGTAGTGTTGACTTAATTCTTATTTTCTACATCACAATTATTATTCTCGCTAACGTTAAAAGAGCTAACGCTATTAGCGGAGTTGCCATTTCCTTCTTCTATAGACGGAAGAGATTCGGAAGAAATTATACCTGCAAATTTGAAATTTTAAAATATGTAATCGTCGAAAATATTTTCATCCGAAATCTCGAGAATTTCTGATTCTTTGGATAATTCATAAATTTTTTTCAAAAGGGTTTTGATTAGCAGAGTATAAAATACATTTTAAAAAAAAATATTCACATTTTGAGAGAGTTATTAACACCCTAAAATTTGGATTCCTTTTATTTAATTTTATTAAATCTACGAAAAACGGTCAAAATTATTATGAAAATTATTCTTCAATTTTTTGAAAAATCCAAATTTCAGTAACTCTTGGGAAGAAAAAATGTCAGCAAAGTATCTGAGCTATTAGTGGAATTGGTTCTACCTTTTTCTATAGATGAAAGATTATTGGTGGAATTACCTGTAAATTTGAAAGGCTTAAATATACAAACAAAAAAATTCTTGTCAGAAATCGTCAGAATTCTTGATTTTTCTGACTATTTCTAACTTTTCTTCAGTGAGATTTTGAGTAGAGTAAAGAGCAATGTTTGAAAAAAACAAATTGGTTATTTTGAGAAGTTGAATTGTGAAAATTTTTTAAAAAAAGCTCCTGACTAGTATTACTTAATTTTCCGTAAAAATAACCGGACACGTATAGAGCTAGGGGGCTAGTATTATGAAATTTTCCATAAAATTTGCAATAGTAGACATTTCAAAAAAATTAAGAGATGTTTAGAAGTGATATTTGAAAATATGTAAAAAAATTTGAACATGTTTTTTCAGCAAAATAGAGATCTTTTTTCCTTTTGTAAGTTGTGCAAGTTTAAAAAAATTGAAAGGATGAAAGTTTAACGTCTCTCAATCCCGTTTTGAATATGTGAGAAAATTGATAATTATTTTTGTTTAATTTAAAAATGAATGATTATTGTAAAAAACAATATATTATAAAACTTTAAGCTTACGGTTTTCTGTATCTCAGTCTATTTCCTCCTCCGCAGTATTTAAGTTTTCACTCCTATTTTCAAAATTACAATTTTTATTCTCACTAATATCACAAGAGCTAAAGCTATCATCATCTTCTTTACGCAGAAAAAAATGGTCTAAAAAGCTGCTTTTTTTAATCGCCTTTTCCTCCATCAACTTTTTCTCTTTTGCTAACGTTCCTGTCTGACAATCACTTCGTTTACGTTTAACCATTTTCATTTTAAAAGAATGTTCTCAGTGCAAAATGTAATCTAAAACTGAGGACTCAGGCCTAATTTTGTCTCTGTTCCTGACAGGTATATTGTCAAAGTAACCCAAATGAGTGAAAATGCCCATTACCATAGGGGGGAAATCTCGTAACTAGACGTAATTCAGAACTATAAACATCAAAATTTTACAAGTTGAGGGTGACGACCCATGCAAACTTGGACGTTTAAATACTTCATCAAAGGTCAGGTACTTAGTGGATAGCGTGAACTGTACACCAAACCAGGTATCACCGATACCATTGACGAAAAGAGAAATCGAATACGAACACTGCTGAACTCAGACAAGATATATATTTTTAAAGCAAAGTATTTTTTTTTCATCTTTCCGCCCAGTTTTCCATATATGGAATTTCCATAGTTAAAAATTTACATGTTTGGAGTTCTCCATAGCATCCATATACTCTGAGATTTCTATCGGTAGGGTAATTTGAAGAAAAAATGGAAAAGGGAGCGTCGGGTTAGCGACGGTCAACTAATGTAAATAATTCTGCCCGCCCAGTACGTGACGAATACAAAAGAACCATTATATTGCCGTCGCATCACTCTAAAAAGGACCTCTAAAATGACCCAAATCTCTCTGACTATTTCTGAGACTAAATCATTCAAATCGAATCTGCAGATAGTCTCAAACCGGCCTGGCTATTTCGCCTGAGAATACTCTGAGGTTTCTATCAGTAGGGTGATATGAATATTATTACTATGATATATATTATTAATGTTAATATTGTAATTATAAAATATGATGTCAATATTAGTTAATAGTTGACTAACTTTTAATAGAAATAGTTAAATTTTCAACTAATACAATTCGTTTTCTACAAAAAAAAAAGAATATTGAATAAAGCACATCAATTAAAAAATTTAAAAAAAATTGTTTTCAACAAAATAGTTAAATTTCTGAACAAAAAGTTAAATTTTCACCCAAAAAGCTGAATTTTATACTAAAAAAGACATTTTTAATAAAATACATGAATTTTGGACAAAAGAAATTTGTTTTCCACCAAGAGTAATTTTCTATCCAAAAATTTAATGTATAACCGCACTTAAATTTTCGACCAGAATGATTAATGACCTTTAAAAATTATTTAAAATTTTCAAAGCTCTTGAAAATTCCTTGCAATTTTAAAAATACCCTGAAATATTTCAAATCTTAAAATCTCGTAATAAATTATAGAACTTAATTTGAAAGTCTTTAAAATTCTTTGAAATTCTTTAAAATTATAAATATATATTCCTTGACATCTTTTAAAACATCCTCAAATATTTAAAATCTTTTGAAATCTCTTGAAATTTTTTAAACCTGTTGAAAATGTCTTGAAATTTTTAAAACTCCCTGAAATATGTTAAATCCTTTAAAATCTCATATTAAATTTCTGTAATCAATTGAAAATTCCTTGGAGCCTTTTAAAATTCTTTTTAAATGTTTCAAATCCTTCAAAATCTTTTGAAATACCTAGAACTTTTTTAAGATTTCTAAAGTACTCTGGAATTTTTTTTAAATAACCCTTCTAAAATCTTTTTAATTCTTTGAAATTCCTTAAAATTATAAAAATAAGTTGAACATTTCTTGACATCTTTTAAAACATCCTCAAACATTTCAAATCTTTTGAAATCTTTTGAAATCTCTTGAAATTTGTTGAAATTTCAGATTGAAATTTAGAAAGCAGAAAAATTTCAAAACGTTAAATATTGAAATGTTTGTAGATTAGAATTTTGAAAATGGGTTCAATAAAAATTCAAAGCTGATTAAAGTGTTCAAAATTAAATGTACCAAAATTTTCAACTATTAAATAAGAATAACTAATCAATTCGATGGAATGCAAGTCTTGAAATTTTGAATTTTAAATTTGGAAGTTTATTTATAATCCACCATCAAACCCAAATATTTACAAATTTACAAGGAATTCTTAATCTTGAAATCATTGCAACTTTATGAACTCTTCAAAAATTAACGCGAAATCAATACAATAATTACAAGCTAATCAGAACTGACTTAACAGTAAATCAAATAAAGAAGTCACAAAATCTTTTTTTATAACAGTCTAAATATAAGTATTAAAATTCTGTATCGTTTCCTGCATAAATTCGAAGCAATTTTCCTGCCGCCTGAGCTGTATTCTCTGTCGTAACGTACAGGATATCATTTGACATGCTTTGTCAATGTTTTTGAGTAATTAACATTGTTAAAGCTGTCTATTTAGTTGATTTTTTCATCATTTTTAAAAAATATTTTAATATTATTTATTCCGTTCCCCATATCAATAATTTTTTATGTAGTTCCATGCGATTGCGAAAATGTTACAAAAATTTCATTATAGCATTTAAGCCTATATTTTGTTGTGAGCAAATTTTAACAAATGTATTGTTTATTTACTATGTTTTCATTAGCATTTTAGTCCTTAAACTCATTTGACAGTTTCATTTAACACTTAGCTTTTAACTGTTTCATTGTTTTGTTGTTGCATTTTTTCATGTTTATAAGCTCATAATTTGTAAAAATTTTGTTCTGATCGTGGACAATATAATCCTTAGAAATTTTCAACTGAACAAATGTTATAAAAGTTAAAGGTTTTATTATTTAGTTTAAAAGCCCTAATATATTATTTTCCAAATCAAAATATAAGACAAATATTTGTTTGTTTTTCATCAGTTATTTTTTTCACTAACTCAAGCCAATTATGAAAAAAATTTCAAGAATTTTTTTCAAAAAGTTGTATCTCTAATTCTTTAGAGCAAGTTGAAAATTTCTTCAAACTGCCAAAACAACGTTAATTTTCAGAAAAACTGACAAATGTATTTTACGAAAAAGGCCAACTTTCATTTTTCCCTTGGACTTTTTTAGATTAATAGTAATATGAAGGAGATCCTGTGAATTTCATTATCACTGAACTAAGTACGAAAATTCAGAAAATTGAAATTTCTGACATTTTATAATCAGAATTTTGTAAAGCCCAAAGTTTTCTATATTTCAATCTGAAACTTGAAAAAATTTCAAGAAATTTTAAAAGATTTTTAAGGATTTTAAATATTTAAGTATGTTTTAAAAAATGTCAAGGAATTTTCAATTGATTACAGTAATTTAATATGAGATTTTAAAGGACTTGACATATTTTAGGATATTTTTGATAGATTTCAAAGAATTTTTAAATGACTTTAATAATTTAGTATGTGATTTTAAAGGATTCGAAGAATTTCAGGGTATTTTTAAAATTTCAAGGAATTTTCAAGAGCTTTGAAAAATTTCAAGACATTTCTAAGGATTTTAAATATTTTAGGGTATTTTTAAACATTCCAAAGAATTTTCAAGAATTTTTGTAGAAAATTCTTTTTGTTTTTAATTAAAAAATTTTTTTTTTTAACTACAAATTTAACTATTCTATGTTTTGTTGAAAAGTCATCTTTTTTAGTTGAAAATTGCTGTATTCTATTAAATCCAACAAAGCTTCAATTTCTAAAAGTAATTTTCTATAATACTCTAGCAAAAATGGAATAGTTATATTTTTAGTGAAAAAAATCAGTTCCAACAAAACAAAATGTTTAATCAAACATAAACTTGTTTTCTCTCCCTTTTACGGGTTTGAGGGCCTCTGCTCTCTGTACATGTATTTACATTCTATCCTTAATCTAACTTATCCACTGCTTATATTCGAATTTTTCACCTTATTTATTATTAAAATGAAATAATAGTCACATTAAAAAATACTAATAATTCCATTAATGAGTGATCTTACAGGGCTTCCGTTTCTTCTTGCCAAAAAAAACACAAACTTTTTCCACGGCCTCCGTTTCCGGTACTGATCGCGATTGTTGGTGATTTTTGTGGTGCTAACTTTTTGGCTGTGGAGAAGGGAAAGAGGAAGTTTAAGAGGAGAAAGGGCAGCGAGTAGAGTGTTGAAGGTCTAAGGAATAAGTCAGAGTGAATGGGTTGGTAGAAAGGCGGTGAGTTTTATATAATTGTCAAAAGTGGAAAAAAAAGGATTTACAGGTGAGGAAAGGTTGTAAAAAGTGGTGTTTTCGCGCAGGGTGAGCGACAGGGGAGTGTGAGGGTTGGATGAATGGGAGAAGACAGTTGTGTAATAGTTTAAGAGTGGTGAGTTATAGTGAGAGAGAGAGAGAGAGAGAGAAAGAGAGAGATTTTGAATGATTTTTAGATTGGTGGTTTTAGATTTAGATTGAGCGAGTTGCATGGGGGATTGAAAGCAAGGGAAAAGAAAACCTGGCAGACATGCTGTTGACACTAAGCCCAGAAAGGACAGAGATAGAGGGCAGCAGAAGACGGATACAAAGAGCGGGTCAGGATTAACCAGCGAAACTATGTAAGCGACTGAAGCGAGCGAGAACGTAGAAGCTAGCATTGACAGTAACGTAAGTAGTGATGAGGCAGAGCTATTTGAGAAGCTCGGTAAGAGGGTGGGGTAGCAAGCAACCAACCCAGAACGACGAATGTGCAAAGGCTACAGAGAGCGCACAGTTTGCATAGTACGAACGCGAAGGGGTTTTTTGAAAAGTGGCAACAATCACCAAACAATAGTAGCGAAGGGGGATAAGTCGGAGGATAAGAAAAGGATATTGGGGCTCAGGTGAGGGTTAGGGCGGTAAAGGTGCTAGGGAGAAACACAGAAGGGAAAATAGGGGTACTCATAGGAAACGAGGAGGAGAAGAGAGAAATGATGGAGAGAGGAAATGTGTCAGGGTTGAAAAACAAGAATAAGGGGTTCTGGGAGGCTACTGGAAAGTGGGACGTGGTTATGCTGAATGAAACGTGGGTAGATGAAAAGGATTGCAAGGGCTTGAAACGAAAGTTGCTGAAAGGGTATGTGTGGGCAATGCAAGAATCGAGAAAAACATGAGAAGGGAAAGGAGATGGGAGGCATGGTGTCAGGGGCAAAAAAGAAGCTGATGGGAGATAAAAGAGTGGAAGAGAGAGAAGAAAAGCGGGAGGGTGTGATGTTGAGAAGAATACAGATATGAAGAGATAGCGTGACCATCTTTTCTGTGTATAGAAGGAGAGGGGAAGAGGAAGGCTAGAGAGCATTAAGGAAATGGATGGAAGAAAGGAATGAAAACCTGGTCTTGATAGGAAGACAATGAAACGCTTGGACAGGAGAGTTAGGGGAGGGGAGGGGGAGATATGAGATAAAGAGAGCGAAACTTTTCGAAGAAATTCCAAGCACAGGGAGATAGATCGGGGGGGGGGG
>NC_046657.1:173560960-173599415 GCF_010883055.1 Belonocnema kinseyi | reverse complement strand
AACTCTTTTCAACCTGTTAGGTGAGGAAGGGTGGTTTATCTGCAATGGAAATATAAGGGGAGATCAAGAAGGGAAAATGACTTTTATGGTTAAAGGGGAGACTGTGATGGATTACATTCTAGCAGAAGAAAGAATAAGGAAGAAAATGAATAAAATGGAGGTAGGTAATGAAATAGGCTTAGAACACTTCCCGCTAATAGCGAAATTGAAATGCTCAGGATGGAAGCGTCGTGGTGAAAAAAGAAACGAACTGGCGAAAGGAAAGTGAAAATGTGTAGATGTGCGGAGGATTAATTGAGAGAATTTAAGGAAAGAATGAGGAGATTAGAGGATTGGAAGGGGTAGACGTGTAAATGCACCTTGAAAAGCTAAAATAACTAAAAGAGATGATAAAAGAAGAGGTAAAGCCAAGGGAAGAGGAGGAGGGAATGAAGAGGGGATGTTAGGGAACGAGGGGGAAGGAAGGACATCAATAAGGTAAACAAGGCTTTGAGGTTTAGAGGGGAAGGGGTGAGAAAGGAAATGGGAGACATGCAACAAGGTTTGGATAGGAGAAGGATGGCCTAAGGATTGGAGGATAGAGTTGGTGGTACCGATAATTAAAAAAGGAGGGGGCAAGAAGGTGCAGGAGTATAGGGGAATCACACTTATGTCGGTGGGCTGTAAAATATGAACGGAGATGCTCAGAAAGAGATTAGAAAAAGAGGTGGAAGAGAAAGGGATCATTCCACATAATCAGACGGGCTTCAGAAAAGGGATGGGAACAGTAGACAACATCTACGTACTGAATTATTTAGTGAATAGGAACTTAGGGAAAAAAAGGAAAAGTAGTAGCCTTATTTGTAGATTTTAAAGCGGCGTTTGATTTAGTAAACAGAAAGGTGTTATGGCAGGTTATGAAAGAGAGGGGGGTCGGTGAAGGGTTGGTTGAGAGGATAAAGGAGATATTCGAAGAGACTAAGATAAGGGTTAGGATTGGGAGACAAAAAGGGGAGTTGTTTTGCAGTGGAACGGGGCTCAGGCAAGGGTGCTCACTGAGTCCACTACTATTCAGTCTCTTGTTGGCAGATCTAGAGGAGAAACTAGAGAAGAAAGGAATAGGGGGAACGGTTCTGGGGAATAGCAAGGTATATTCCTTAGCATATGCAGGCGATGTAGTCTTACTAGTGGATGGCGAGAGAGAGATGAGTCTCGTAATGAGAGTGTTTGAGGAGTATGTAAGAATTAAAGACTGAACGGTAAATGTAAATAAGACGAAGGTCCTGTGTTTTAAGAAGAGAAGGACAAAAGTAGAATATGAATGGAAGATGTTTGAGTTGAAAGGCGGGGTTGAACTACAGTTAAGGAGAAGGATAAAATGTGCGACTAAAGTAATGGGCAGGTATAGGGTATAGGGAAGAGAAGGTTTAAGGATGTCTGGAAGATGAGACTGTGTATGTTTGATGCGTTAGTGTGCTCAGTCCTAACTTACGGAGTGGAGATCTAGAGATGAAAGGAGCTCAAGAGGGTAGAAAGTATGCAGGAGAGATTCTTGAGATGGGTAATGGGAGTGAGCTGGAGCTGTTCAGGATATATGTTTAGGGAGGAATTAGGTAGAGGTAAAATGGTTATTAGACAAATGAAGAGAGTATGGAACTTTGAGGAGAAGCTCTAGGGGGGGGGGGAGCAGGATATCACAAGCTTGTCTACGGGAAGTAGTAAACAAAGAGAATAGGGGCAATACAGAAGGATCAAGGTGTGAGGAAGAGACACAACAGAGGAGGAGAAAATGCACTATTTTTTTATGCAGGGTGTCTAAAAAGTCCCGGGACCATTGGATGTTTCCTCAGTTAAAATATTTTTCAAAAAAGTGAAGGACATACCTGAAGTAAATTTTAACGAGGAATTCAATGGTGACCTTCATTTTGACCTTGAAATTGTTTTTTTTTTAAATGGAAACCACCTTTTTTACATCTGCAGTCGATAGAGCGGAAAATTCTACGTTCAGGTACGTACCCAAGTCATAGGTCAATTGTAAGGTTCAAGGGCAGTTAGAGGTTATTTGAAATTAACAAAGTTTTCCAAGAGGTAAGTGCAATTCCTGAAGTGAATTTCAACGAGAAATTCATTGATGAGCTTTGTATTGATCTTGGTGATGATCTTCAAGGTTTTTTCAAGGTTTTTTCAAGGTTTTTTCCAAGCAGTTTACGCTTACTTTCAGCATTATCCAGGAACAACGACGTGGACGTAGAAAATTCTGTTCCCTTTGGGGTGCTTGATTAGCGTGAGTCCCGTTGCCTCTCACGTTTCGGGGTGCTTGATTAGCGTGAGTCCCCTTGCCTCCTACGTTTTGTGCTGCTTGATTAGCGTGATTCCCCTTGCCTCCCACGCTTCAGTGAAGATGTTCGAACTGAAAACCTGGAGCTTCTCAACAAAAAGTTATGCGATTGTAAAAATGAGTTACAGCATTACGATCTCCGTCAATCAAAGTAGCCTGTTGCAGAATCCGAAACTCGATTTAACCCCTTCTTCCAATCCACCTTTGAGGGAACTGAGTATCCAAATATGCTCGAAGCTCCCTACTGTAATGAGCCGCTGCTCCGTCCTGCTAGAACCAAATATTTTGAAAATTATCGCCTTTAATCTCCCTTATTCTTGGTACAATTTGGTTTCTGAGAAGCTCTTCATATGCACGGGCATTGAGATTACCATTGATGAAGAAAGGGCCTATCAATGTATCATTCAAGATACCGGCCCATACATTAATCTTTTGTGGATATTCTGTGTGACTCTCCAATATCCAATCAGGATTTGTGTCGGACCAATATCTAAAATTTTGCCTGTTAACTTCACCTTTTAAAGTGAAAGCAGATTCATCTGAAAATACTGTATTGTACAAGAAAAAAGGATCTCTATCAATTTTGTCCATCATTATTTCACAAAATTTCACCCGGCGATCAGGATCGTCTTCATTGAGCTCTTGTACCAGATGAACTTTGTAAGGATGGAAATTAATGCTTTTTAAAATATTTCGCACTATCTCAGGAGCAACGTCACGCTCATCACTAGCTCGACGTTAAGTAAGGTGTGGGTTTGCAACAAATGCTTGGGCTATGTCCATTTGCATCTCCTCAGATCCTGCAGATTTTGGCCGACCAGTTCTCTGAAGCTCCATGATAGATCCATGATTCATAAAGCGCCTTACAGTTCTTTCAATTGTTGATTTTGAGATAGGATTTAACGTTTCTCCATTACAAAAAGTGCGATTAAAAAGCAAACGAACTTGATCATAAGATCGAACTCGATCTCCCCAACCACGCATCATTAATACAGATACCCTCTCTCTTTCCGAAAGTTTAGCTTGCGCCATAATAATCTTTGAGCGAAATATAGTAAGTATGTACTCGTAATACGTAAATTTAGTTTCGATTCGTAATATTCGTATGAACAAACGGTATAGGACTTATGGTATCGCCTGAGGTATTGACTTAGGTATCGAAAAACGGCATAGAACTGTATAACTCTTCGGGGAGGAACAGAACTCTCACCAGAACACCTGGAACTTTCAATGAAAAATTTCCTCATGAATTCAGAATATTCAAAACGCTGTAACCGGGATTAATACAGAGCTCCTCAATGAATTTCTCGTTCAAATTTACTTCAGGAATTACACTGACCTCTTGGAAAACTTTGTTAATTTCAAATAACCTCTAACTGGCCTTGAACGTTACAATGACCTATGACTTGGGTACGTACCTGAACATAGAATTTTCCGCTTTATCGATTGCAGACGTAAAAAAGGGGGTTTCCATTTAAAAAAAAAAAAACAAAGTTGACCTTCAAAAAGCTATGACACAAACAACCGCCATTTTGACTTTTCTAACTATATTACTTCTAACTATTACTCTATTGTTAATTCTGACGAACAACCGAAGTCGAAAGTATCATATTATTTACTATAAAAATGTTAAAAATAAAATCCCCTGAAAGTATGGTCTTGAGATTGTAGCGCTACAATATCCGAGGATAAGTTGGCCGACTTGTTCTTGAAAAAATGGAAAGCTGGAATCCCAAACCATGCTTGAGGATTAAAACGATGGTCGTTAAAAATTTGAAATATATCATATGGTAGAAAACTCTTTTAATAATAAATTTAAAAAATTTGTAATTTGTAGTTTGAATATTGTTTTACTCCTTTTATAGAAGATCCTATGTTAAAAATATTATAAAATAAAAATACTGGTATTTAAAGATTATCGGTCTTGGACAGGGCCTTTAATCTGTTACGTAATTTAAGTACGGCCCCCTATAGTATCTTCACATTTTCAGACAATTTCCTTTTACGATCCGGAATAACTTTATCGCTGGTAGTTTTTCTAAATTTTACATTTTTCATCATTTGTATCCTTTGCAAAATTATGCTACGCATATTTCTTTAAAATTAAACAATTTTTTAATGTTTCACTCATTTGGAAAGTAATTATAGATAAAAAAAATTTTATCAGAATAGCAGTTATTATTATTTTTTTATTTTTGTAATCTAAATTATTTTGCTTTTTAACATTGTTTTTTATTTGGGACACTTGAAAAAAAATGATGATTTATAGCTGGCCACGGTTGGATCCTCTATCACCACCTAAAATTCATGCGTGCACCTCCTCCTACCAGCCGTGCGCACGTTTGTTTTATTTGTGCTCGAAAAATCAGTATGTTGGATTTTTACTCTGAGGAAATTAATGTTCCATTTTACTCCTAAACTCTGAATCCCGTTTTTACTTTCAGCCACTCATATATACATAAAGTATATATAAATCATAACAGAAAAGGTACAATAATTCGAGGTACTATTAGTTAAAACTTTTTTTGGAAGTTTCATATATTTATCTGAGTTAGTTTTATATTTACTCAGAATTTAATCTTCATTACTTTCCTTATTTATCACAGTTAAACATTTTGTTTTTGTGAATAAATTGCTCCAAATTTTTGCGTAAAGCCGTTAAAAAATTTATTAAATGACAGTTCGAATGAGCCCTAACAGAGTTATTTTTGATATTTTAAAGAGAATATACCATGTGAGAAATTAACAAAAAATGCAAGAATTTCTCGAACTTTGTACTCCGAGTTCAACTTGTGGCATGTTCTAGGAAAGTTGTAGCATAAATCTAAAATCATATCACACAGTTTTTGAGGTCTTATCTCTTATTTAAGCTAATACAACCTTAAAAATTTTAAGGATTCTCGAGATACTGCTAAAAATGTTCAAGCGTGTCTGCGTCGAATTTTAATCGCTTTACAGTCTAGCCATCTACGGCGATCGCTGACTCAGTCGCGACGCAGACACTTTTGTTTTTTTCCCATAAGTATATGTATTTTTTTAGGGTTACTACATCCTTAGGTAATCTAATACTGATAAAAAATAATGCAAGCAGGATAATAAAAAGGTGTTGAGGAATAAATAATCTTTTTTTTTACAGTATTTGAAGCAGCTTTAGTCTTTTTATTATTAATATTTGAATTTTCCTTTGATGCTACAATGGAAATCAATCAAGATTCAAGAAGTTATGAAGATGCTTGTTCATCGGTTCGCAATTTTTCTAATTTATGTTACAAGGTAAATGACCTAACAATTTTTCAAGATAACACAGCCCCACAAAAAATAGACTCAATCTCAATAACCACATATTTACTTAAACCCTTTAAATTATAACCCCTTAACATTATAACCTCAAAATATCATAACCCTAAAACCCCGGAACCTGGTAAGAAGGAGACTTTTACACGTTGAAACCCTGAAGCACAGTGTGTTCGAGCCATGCATGCTTCTTAAGCCTTAGAGCCACATTCTTCAATAAACCAATAACTCCGAAACCTCATAACCTGGCGAGAACGAGACTTTTGTTGGGAGAACCTACGTTTTGCCGAACCCAGGAACAACGTCGAGGACGTAGTAGGCTTCTGTTGCCCCTGGGGTGCTTTATTAGGTGTATTCCCCTTGCCTCACACTTTTCGGGAAGTTTTATTAAAGTGAGGTCCCCTTGCCTCTCACTCTTCGGGGTCCTTTTTGGCAGTGTGTTCCCCTTGCCTCACACGAATAAGTAATACAGCAATGATGTCCGAAGATTTGACTCATAAGAGTTCGTACTCACCGATTCATAAGGTTTCGGAGTTATGGGGTTATTGAAGAATATGGGCTTAAGGCTCAAAAAGCATGCATGGCTCGTACATACTGTGTTCCAGGGTTTCAACGCGCGTAAGTTTATTTTTTATCGGGTTCGTTTATTTTGGGGTTATGAATATTTGAGGTATTTGGAGTTAAGGTGTTATGGGTTTAAGGGATTAAAAGGTTATGGGGTTATTGGGATTGAGTGGTGAATGTTTGAGGATTTATTGGGTTTTGGGTCTATTTTTTTATTTTACGAACAATTCTGACATGATGAGGTTAAATGCACCCTGAATTTAGATTCAGCGAGCCCAAAACATATGATAGACATACTCAGACTTCGGAGTTAATTTTCTCGATTTTTTGTGTGGAGCTGTGTCATAAACGTAGAACTAACATTCATTTCAAAATGATCAATGTTCTAGATCTTGACTTTAGAGGAGGAAAATTCAGCTTATTCACCCTTAAGCTTGCATTTAATTTTATCATTGCTTTCGCATGGAGCTAGAAAAGGAACGGCTAGTGTTTTAAAGACACGACTATTCCATCCGGAAACAGATATGCTGACTGGATTTAAATATCTGATTTCTTCGTTGATTGTGAGTTCTTTTCAGATTATTTTTTTAATTTTACTGTTTTTCCCTCGTAACTTAGATTTAATTCGAAGTAAAATCCAAGATATGCAAATTTAGCTCGTTAGTTTTTATACATTCTATTTTTTTGTCAATGAAGAAAAAAGAGTTTATCTTCAAAAAGGACAATGCACTGCGCGAGCTTATGTACGATGGCGGATCAAATATAAACAAGACTTTTCCTTTGGAACTGAGAAGATGATGTATGGCAATGGGACTTTCGGGAAGTAGAAGTAGGAGTGGTAAGAGCGTGACCCTAACCCGAAAACTGTGTCGAGTCAGCACGGAAATCTGTAAGAAGATGACTGCGACTGAAGTCCATCTATCAGTTGCCCAACGAATTATAACCCAAAGCAACATTTCCATAGTTCACGACCTTATCGCGGGCGACCCTTATATCATCATTTTTAAAATTTCTGCTGAATTTGAAATCAGTTATGGCACTGTCCATAACAGCATCATCTTACAGATATTAAGGCTGCTCACCAGACGCAAAAACGACGCCAATCGATAAATTACGTGATTTTTCTCCACGAGAACGCCATGTCACACACAGCGAATATAACGCGTCAATTGGACGAAATTTTCTGAACTGCACTGGAAAATCCTATTTACAGTCCAGATTTAAGTCCATGTGACTACCACATATTTAGACTCATGAAAAAAGCGTTGAGAGAGCAGCGTTTTGTGACCATGCAGAGTCGTAGGTTTATGTGCGTAATTGCTTATGGCACGCCTTTCTTCTTTTTACAAAGAAGCTTCCAATCAAGGGGTCAAAGTGTGTTTCCAAAAAGGAAGATTATGTAGAAAAATAATATTACTCCTTTGTATTTTCGTTTCATACCAGTAAACTTTTATAAACAAAGTCTTGTTTATATTTTATCCACCCTCGTAGATACAGGTTTTTCTTTTTTGTTAGATGTTTCCTAGTTTTTAGGATAGTTTCAACTCTAATTTAAAAAAATTCAATGTAATGCCTAACTAGCGGTGCATTTTAGCATTTAGGCGGATTTCTCTGAATTTAAACCTAACTGTTCTATGACCGGTAAGACCGTTAAGATAGAAAGCAAAAGGTAATTAGAGTGTGTTACCATGGGGGGATACGAACTCAGTGAATACCGATAACTTAACGAATCCTCGGTTAATAAAAGAAACTAATTGCAGACGTTTTTCGAGAGTAATCATTCGTTTCGTCCACAATAACCTCCACACATTCGTGAATATCCACACTACTCGGCACTTTCGCTACACGATTGAGTCGTGTGAACTCCACGAATGAGTCGTCTGGGCCACCGAATAGCTCCCGTTAGGCAGAACGAAAGTTACCAAACACGTTAAGATGCAGCTATAGATCTTTTCACTTTTAATAAAATAAAATTAAAAATAAATAAATTCCCCGGGCGTAAATTTGTTTGATATTTAATATAACAATGTGTAATGTGTGAACGCCTATGTAACCGGGATAACATCTAGGTTTTTTTCGTGCTTTCCGCAAGTGTAATTTCCTCGTAGAAATAAATCATTAGACCCGATAAGTAAATATTCTCAAAAACTTTTTTTGTGTCCAACGTTTGTGTCAGTAACTAAGACAACTCATTCGTACAGCCCAAACGACTCAATCGTGTAGCGAAAGTACAGAGTAATGTGGATGACCACTACTCACGTCTGTGTGGAGGTTATTGTGGATTAAACGAACGTTTACTCTCGAAAAACGAATGAGTCGTGTCAATAGAGTATTCAGTCATTTATTCGATTTCTTTTCGTCCACACGACTCAGTCGTTTATCATAAAGTACCTATTAGTCAAGGATAAATTAAAAATCCCATTTAACGTCCAATAATCAAATTGATGCAAAATCCTGTTAAACAAAACAAGAATCCAACGACCAAATTTGGACCACAACGAATAAACGAAAACCAAAAAAACCCTATTGTAATCTGAAAAAAACCAAAAAAACCCAAAAAAAAAACAAAAAAATAAAATAAAATTTTCGGAAAAAAATAAAAAAGAGGAAAGAAAAATGAGAAGGCAGCTAGCCACATCCCCTTCCTTCTCTTTTTCTTTCTTTTGTCTTTTTTATTTTCATGGTCATCAAATTACAATAAAATAAAAAACATAAATAAATAAATTTGAATTACTAACGTTTCGGTACTCGTACAGTACCCTTATCAAGGCAAGACAATTTTAAGTGGTACAAATTGACAGCACCCACGAACAGGTGCTCTCTCTTTGATACCTGAGAATCGAATGAGGGTCAGTAGGCCAATCTTTTGTAAACAAAATATAAAAATCTGTCACAGTTACATCAGAAATAGAGAAAGTAAAAGAAAAATAGAATTCATGAAACAGCTACGTTATATGTCATTAATCATATTAGCATAACTTTTGTTCAACGCATCCAAATCTTTTTTTAAATTAATAGATAACTTTTTTTGTTTTTTAATATAAAGCATTTCCATGAATTCCCTCTTTCTCTCATTACTTTCACCATGCAAAATTTGAACATTATCCCAGTCAAACTCATGGTCAACATCAACAAATGCCTTTGTATGTCTGGCAAGAACACTCTTATAACAGCGTCCCAAACGAACATCACTTTTGCGCTCCTCTATCCTAGTATTAAGAAGTCTGCCAGTCTCTCCCACGTAATTCATCCCACAGATCCTGTGATCTTATAGACAACACCACCCTTTTAAAAATTATCCAAAGGATCCTTGCAAAAATTTATCACCGAATCCATTTTAAATTGAATGCGGAAAATAGTATGAATTTTAAATTTTTTTAACATGAGTTCAATAGTTTTAGAAATTTGACCAAAAAATGGAAGAACAAAAGTATTAAACGAACTATAGTCCTTTAACTCTTTCTGATTATCTACAAGAAAATTATTAATGTCATTGTTTTTGATTTGTTGAACTCTAATTGCAATATGTTTCTCAATTAACTCCTTTGGATAATGATTCAGAAAAAGGATATTCCTAACAATATTCAAATTTCTTGTGTGAAATGAACAATGGGACAAACCTAAAGCTCTGTCAACTAAGTTTTTAATTACTGCAATTTTGTTTTGAAAGGGATGAGCAGAAAGGAAACTTAAAATTCTACCTGAATATGTACTTTTTCTGTACCAATTGGTAATAATATTACCATTCCAACGCTTAATTACTTCTATGTCCAAAAAATACAATAGGGTTTTTTTGGTTTTCGTTTATTCGTTGTGGTCCAAATTTGGTCGTTGGATTCTTGTTTTGTTTAACAGGATTTTGCATCAATTATAATTATATCCATTTTCATACGAATGTACAGTACAAGTCCGATAACTTTCCAACTTCTGGGCTGAAGGGGCGGAAAATTCCAGAAATTGCGGACTTACCGGATGCCCCTTCTAGCAGCACGATATTCGGTGCGCGCATGCGTAAATCATGGGCGCAAATCACTAGCAAAATAGCACACATGGTGGGAAAACCACAATTAGTGTGCGTGCTGTACATGTGATGACGTTTTAAGGGGAGTGTACGCTTATCGGACTTCTAATGTACTTATAATCTTGCCAATTGGAACAATTTCAAAGTCAAATCCAAATATATGAGTTATAAGTACATACATGTACTTAAACTAAAGTAATAATCTAATGATATATTCCACACATCAGTCAACTATTAATGTACAACCTAATTAGTAAGTCAAAGGACATGTATATATCCACACAATGCACTAATCATAAGCGTCTGGTTAGATATATGATAATACGGATAAGTAACATCTGGAATCTTTATTCATCAAAGATCAAGAATAGAAAGCCGCGGTCAATGGCAGTCGTGTCGTGCCATCGCTCACTTTTTTCACCGCATGTGTCATCGCTTACGTTTGTCACAGCGCGTGACTTTTGGCATGGAGCCATCATATAAACTCCAGAGCCACTCCTATTAATCATCTTTCTTTCCCTTCCCAACAGTTATGCTGACAACATCAATCTAAAAGGCGCTCTGAACAAATCGCGTACTTTTAACTCTTCGTGAACCAAGTAACGATTCATCATGTTGAAAGCTGGTTTAACGTTCGTGAAAAAGAACTCAAGAGTTGATTCTGTAGCTGTTGAGGACCATGTTTCGCTCTACTAGTGAACAGTGGTCGTGCATCATTTCACTACACTAATTGAGTCACTTCAAGTTAAACTCATAAACACATCCGGTTGTGTTGCCCTTTTCGGAATATTTTTAAGTTTTTTTTAGTCTTAGTTTTAATTGATGTAATTGTTTATCTTTTATTTATCTTTGTATTAAATCATCTGTTATCTTAACTGCATCTCATTTGTTTTGAACACTTGTTTGGCACAATCCCCAAAGGATTGTTCGTAACTTTGAACCCACACACAAGTAATTGGCCAGACCTTACAAACCTGATGTAATTAGCAATACTGGTCTCTCTCTTTCTCACTTTTTCCAATGGTTAATTGGCTATTCTTCCGTTGCAGATAAGAAAGCGTCTATCATCTTATTACAATTAAGCTTTAGTCTATTCTTCCACTACGGATAAGAATTAGGCTAACTTCATTCAGGTAAGTTTTCAGGAGGAATAAATAACCTATTATTTTTCGGACCATTTCCTACGATTTCCTAATTCTTATTCATAGTGGAAAGATAGACTAAATCTTATTTGCAATAAGATGGAAGACGCTTTCTTAACAGTAACGAAACAATAGCCTAATATTTGTAGAACCCTTCGGTATGAAAGAGGGGGTTTTTATTATTTTCACTGTAACAATATTTCAAATTTAAAAAAATGCAGTTACCGGTTTCTTGTTTTCACGACACTATATCCAGACCTACATTCCGGTGCGGCTTTTCTTATTTTCGAATTCTCCAATATGTTGAATTTTAACTGACAAGGGAGCAAAGCACGAGAAATATGACTGTATATTAAAAATTAAAAATTAATTTTCTTCACGGCTATTTTAGTCCTATTTCAATAATGTGATTATAAATTGAATAAAACCGCCTTGTTGTATTTTCATAGAACCTCACAGATCTGGAATTCAATGTGGCTAACACGATTTACATTCAAGATGAAATACAATTGATCCCAGAATTTGTATTAACCAGCGCAGAAATATTTGGAGCTGATGTTTCACATGTTAATTTTAAGGAAGCCTTAAATACAGTCAAACAAATCAACTCTTGGGTCGCTACGAAAACAGGGAATAAAATACAGGACATAATAACATTAGGTGATTTGTTATTCATAATTTAACATGTTTTCACGTTGGTCTGTGAATACATCTTATTGTTTTATAATAAAAATATTACGAATTTTCTATTTTGTACTCAGATGATATACACGAAGATACTCGCATTGTGATCATTAATGCCATATACTTCAAAAGCTTCTGGCTAAACAAGTTCGATGCTCACGTAACTACCACGCAAGATTTTCGTAATATACATAATAAAGTGAAACACGTTTCCATGATGTTTAAGAGTTCGAACTTCTCTCATGGTATTTTAAAAGAATTTAACACCAGGGTCCTAGAAATTCCATATAAGGTAAATACTTTTTACAGTGAAAAATTCTTTTTATTTGAAAGCAATGAAAATTTAATATTTAATAGGAAAACTTAAGTATGCCAATTCACGTAAATTGCGGTCTATCAGTTTGTTAAATTTGTAATCGGAGCCATCAGAACGGCATTTACCAGCTGAGTTTCTTATATTTCAGATAAATAAGCCAGTAAGTCTCGTATCGATTGCAAAAACTAAAAAATAATCCAACACGATGTGCCTTAATTGGATTTGCCTGAATTTGTGCAGGGATATCAACGGATCTACAATGTTAAAAATGTTTGAAATTTTAATATACATTTAAGGACTCTGTTTTACTGAATTTAATATACATGTATATTAATTTAACAACATGGTGGTTTATTAAAATTAATATACGGTATATGCAAATGACTTTACTCACATGTATATTCAATTTTCATCAAATTTGTTAAACAGTGTAGTTCGTATGATGATTCTAGAAGCTAAAACATGTTATATAAACTACATAGACAGTTTGCAAAGGATCTATTATTTTTCGTCGAAAAATTCTGGACTACGACCTTTCAAAATGATTTTAAGGAATTGATTCTTAGTCTTATTTCATATTCGCATGCTTAATTTTCTTAAGAGTTGCCATTCCAGGAAACAAAGATGGATTAAATTAAAATTATTAAAATGCAAACATTTTTTATTTTGCAAAAATTTTGTCGTATTTGAAACGGTGTCTCTGGGATCACGGGCGACCTCTCGAAGTATGCAGCCTTATACGTGCATGCGGGGCTCTACAAGATGCGAAGAGCCCTTCCCTTATCTGCTTACTGGAACAACAATGATACCACGACACTACCAAAAAGTTGTAGATATGGTCCAAAATGATCGAATGCGCAGAGCACTCGACAATGGGTCGGCAAACAATACCGATCGCCCTAGAGTTCGAGATGCTGAAAGTAATTTAGATGGAAACTCGACGACAAACCGGCGAAATATCTAAATTGAACGAAACTACCAACTCAAAGATGACTTAATAGACTGCTACGATGGCAGCATTACCCCTGTTTATAGAGGCTTTATGACGCGTATGCACACTCTGCGATTCCAGAAACCCCCAGAGCTTCAGCACATTTCGCATCAGCCATTGCGAAATAAACGTACTTACCTCTCGAAAAATGTATATGTACGCAGAGCTCTTCCCCAGCCGCTGCTTGAAAAAGCTGCAAACGAAGATGAGGAAGCGACAATAAGATCGATCGCGGAAAGCAGGCACCTTCTGAGAGATGATCCCGGTTTCAGGTTAAGGAGGAACATTTATATGCAGGTTGCTCCTAAGCCCCAAGATCAGGCTGAAATGGATGTCTTCTTCGTGAGGATATCTCGGAGGAGTCCGATCTCTGGGCCATCCATTTTAAGTTTATGGTGCTGCGAGAGCTTTGGTTAATTCAAATCTAAGGCTAAAACCGAGGATGGATAAAAAAGAAGACGCTAACATCAACTGAACCGTAAAATTGGATGGACAATACAAAATTTGTCCCAAGTTTAGTGTTTAATTGACTACATAACATCTGGTAGACTGTTAACGGAAAGGGTTCGAAAGTTCGTCCAAGAACTAAAGATCTTCAATCGCACAATGAACTAGTCGAAGCTGCTGATAATCAAGCAACATCCTGTTGGCAAAATGCGAATGTCATCTCACGCAAGGAAGAGAATGCAAAAGAGGGAGAGATGGGCCAGGGAGAATCCACAGTTTCCCAGTGACCAATCGCTCCTTTTCAGCTGTCTCCCTGTTCCTGTCAAAAACCCAACCATGCCCAATGAGGTAGACACTTTTCGGAGAAGTATACAAAATCCCGTAGACAATGAATTCGAAAGAAAATGCTTATAGTATCATCCAATTTACAGAGATTTGTGACAACCTCATATCATCTGAGGAGGAATGTCTATGAATCACTGCCGAAGACGTTAAAAAAAAGCTCCCAGGGGCACGAAAAACTTTTCCGCTGCAGGACCAGACGGTATCACGAACGTTTGGTAGAATAAGTTCACTCCTACACACCATCATCTGGCCCGCATGTTCATGTCATATTCAATATGCACATTAGAAATCGTTTCTCATGAGGGTTTAGTCTTCTTATGCAATGTCTCAAAAAGTATTAAAGTTGAAGGAAGAAGTGGGAGGGATAGAATAGTATGCGCTGATCGAAAAGACGAATGCATTAAGGTAGTCCGCCTATTGGATCGATCAGATGAAAAATCATTAAAATTAGTTGTCTTTTTTTTTGAGAAATGTATCCTCGTTAACATAATGCTTTTTTTAGGGGCCCTTTCCAGGTTAAAATTTGAATTATCACTGCGTAAATCGTGTCAAAAAACATGGGATCTTATGGAGAGGCCTTTCGCGGGTTCCAAAAGTGGTTAATTTTGCTGAAAAACACATTAAATATTGTCAGGAAAACTTTTTTGAAGACAGGAAATATGATGTAAAATTTAAATTACTCATCATTTATACTTGCTTCCAGCGTATTTGAGCCTAATTTTAGCAAAATGTAGCCTAGAATAAAAAATGTAGCTAGAATCGAGTCAAATCAATATTTAAATGTACATTTTATTATTTTAAAAAAAATTATTTATATTGATCAGCATAAAAATATACACCATGACAGCATTTTTCTTTTGCCTAAAATTGTTGTCATTATCCCTCGCACTTCGCCATTTCGAAAGGTAATTTTGCGGCAAACTTATAATCAAAAGTATAAAGTTACTCATGTATTTTATATGGATGATCTTAACATCTTTGCTAAAAATAAAGAGCGACTAAATCTAGCTGTAGACATTGTCGAGGAGCACTAATCTCACTGACGGAAGCGCTGTATGAAACCTTGGCGCTCGAGAGACATATATGGGCGTCCCACAAGGCCACATTTAGGACGTGTGACGTTCTAATGACGATTGTTTCGTCATTAGAACTGATACCGCTACTCCAAATGTTCCTAGGGAAATAGAGTCAATTTTCTAAAATGAGAGGCGCTACATTTACTGGAACTTTACATTCTTGATGATTGTTCCTGTCGCGCATTTTAAGGCCTGACATAATTTTTCTTGACTTTAAAAAACGAACCATGTTCGTTATCCAATTTTGGACATCAATTTTGGGTATTATCAGAGTAATCATTTAAGCTACTCGTCCTGAACGTCTGCACTCTTCGAAGTGCCAAGCTTTCACTGATTAATAGTCTGAAAAGCGTCCCTGTGTGTCAGGGAAACGCTAAGACACTTGCGGTAAAAATACAGAAGGTGGTCATACTTAGGTTGCTCCGTATTTTTAAAGTGTACAAGACTTATTCTGTTATATTCTAGTGGTTCCATCACAGACTGTAACCACCTATCTCAGGGTCGGGAGACGCCGTTAAGCAGTAACGTTACCACGATTTTGCCGACAGCGGCTGCAATTTTGTAGAATGGAACCCTCTCCCGGTGAAATTCCGCGGTTGTCTTCATGGCAAACTGTTAACTATATATATATATATATGATACTCAGGCAGTATTTTAGATAAAAAATGTATTGAAATTGATAGTGTTTTCGTTATTAGAAATATATTCAGTCTGAAAGTGTTTAATTTGCAGAATCAAGATTTCAAAATGATGATACTTTTACCAAATGATGTCGATGGTTTACGATCCTTGGAGCAGAAATTAGATTGGAATGCAATTTCAAATGTTCACCTGCGTCGGTCCAAAGTGGAACTCTTTTTACCTAAATTTAAAGTTGACGTTAAACTTGATTTAAAGCCGTCTCTTGAAAAGGTAATTTGTCTGATTATACAGTAAAGAAATCCGTGCGTAATCTACTTATTACGTTTAGATTTTCACAATATTTTATTCAAGGTTGGACTTGTACGTAAGTCAAATTAAAAACTTATCCAACCTTTGTGACTCTGTTCTTATATATATACTTGAAACTTTGGTTCTTATATGAATCTCTAGTCACCAATATTTTCCCCGTATCTAGCAGTCACGTTGATAAGTCGTGTAAGACTCGCAACTGCTTTTATCGATAAAAAAGTGTTTACAATTGTTATTTTTAGACTTACTGTAGTAAAATTCAATTGCCAGATTCTCTCGAATAAGATTCTGTACATAAAAATTGGATGATTGAAGGGAAATTATAGGGCGATAATCGGCAGCAGAGTTAGGAGACATCTGTCGGATGCAGTAGATGTTACATGGAGAAGTCTTTGTTACCGATGGAAGAGCAGGGCGTGAGAGAGCTGGAGGGGTCATCGAGAATGGTGTTAGTGAGGCTGATGGGGAGGAAACTTTCAACACGCTACGACGATTAGCAATGCCTGGCCCAGTGTCAAACGGCGCAGATGGAAGGTATGAGGGAGGACTTGCGTATTAGAGATGAGAAATAAGAAAAGAATATGCAAGGGCTGAGGGAGAAAGTAGAAGGGTGAGAAAGAGAGGTGACAGGGGGAGGGAGAGCAGAACGGCTGGAAAGACAAGTGGGGGAGGGTAATGCGAAATAAAAATAGGATAAAAGATAAGGGGGTTTTATTAATTATAATATGACGTGGAAGGAAGTGACAGGGCTAGAAGGGGGAGTTGTGAAGGGAGAGTGGCAAGGGTGGGATATTGTAAAATAAAAGCAGATGAGATAATATGCGTGTGGGATGAAAAGAATGAGGTTTAGAAGCAATTACAGTTGGACTTGTTACGTAGCAATTAGGGGAGTGGGGGTAAAGCAGGTTGGAGAAGTAATGAAGGTGCTGCACTGAAACATAGCAGGGGTAAAAAAGACAGATAATTTCTGCAAATATTTCCATGAATTTGACGTTGTGGGACTGGTAGAGACGTGAGTAAAGAGAAAGAAGTTTAAGATCATAGAGCCAAAGCTGCCAAGTGGGTATAGGTTGAGGCTGCAGAAGGCGGTCAGAGTAAAGAAGAAAAGAAGGTCTAGTGGGCATATTATAGCGGATTATAGCGGATGGAAAGAATTAAAGAAAGGGTTTAAGACTAGCTAGGCGAAAGAGTGAAGATTATTGTGGTACAGTGAGCCCCCCCCCCCCCCATAATATTGTACCACAATACTTCTTTCAAAACTCTCTGCTTCCCTGTAAAGACCACCTTTCCCCCTCATCCTCGTTGTGAAGCCCAGGGGAGAGTTTTGAAAGAAGATTTAAGGATAAGATAATAAATAAGGAGGGGGAGATTCTAGGGGGCTGGATGGTGGACAGAGGCTGGGCGGTGGTGAAGAGTATGGTAACAGGGGACAAAGAAGGAGGATGCCTGTATGTGAGTGAGGTAGGGGTATCGGTGATAGACTGTGTGGTCATAAATATGCAAAGGTGGGAGGAGGCGGAGAAATTCGCAGTAAAAGGGAGTGTAGAATCACACCATTAGCCATTAAAGTTGTGGATGAGAGGGTACAGCGGAGGAAGGCAAGATGGGAAAGCAGGGTCCACTTGGCCAAGGATGAGCTGTACGAGGGAGGTGCTAGATAAATATCAGGAGCAGTTATGGAAAGTTCGCTTCGAAGAGGAATAGAGATACGGGTGGATCTGAAAGTGAAAGTAAAAGATTGTGTGAAAGTGAATGCATTTATAGAGAAGAAAAAAATGGTAAAAACGTGTTGGGATAGAGAAAATGAAAAGATATTTTCTTACAGTACTAGGTTAGCTATAACTATACTAAATTTATAAATTTAAATGGAAAAATAACTAGAAAATTCTATATTAAAATTTCACACAAAGTTCACTATTATTGGTTGTGGGCGATCCTAAACAGATTTACAATTTCGCCAACCGAAAGCCAGAGGAAAAGTTACTATAACTATACAGCTTCTGTGCAGCGTACTTTTCATTTTCAAACCCAGGTTGAGACTTATGTCTCAACCTTGTGTACGCTCCCAGTCGCGCTGGTGAACGAATTTTTGCGAATTTTCAAACAGAAATCTAAGCGACCTTTTAAAAAAATGCAGTAGTTAGTAGTAGCAGTAGTAGTTGGGAGTTGTAGCTATCGTTAGTAGTTGCAGCTTTGGCTAAAGCCGCAATTTGTATACAATCTTAAAATTTAAGAAATGATTTTATTCCTAAAAGCATTCTTTACAATCATTTTTCATTGGGTAATATTAAAAAAAATTTTAGAAATGGTATACTTATTATGTTTATAATCCAATTTTTAAATCTATAATTCGATTGTAATAAGATCAAATCTAACAGATTTATATAGATTTTGCAATTAATAAAATGAGCCCTCGGTCGTAAGGATTGAATAAGAAATGCAGGGTTTACCAGAAATTGAAGCTAAAACACAAGCATCAACATAAGTTTTGTTAAATAAACAGTTTCAATCTAAACACTTTACTCTAAAGCATGCTAAGATTTCTTTCTTAGAATTCTTAGCAATTATTATTGAGAATATAAACGGCATTCTTATTTTTGTGGGATTTAAAGTTTAACTTGTATTAATGATCGTATTTTTAGATGGGAATGAGCACTATATTTCGAGATGAGGCAGATTTTAGTGGCATATCAAAAACCCCACTAAAGGTGAGCCAAGTTGTGCAGAAAGTTTTCATTGAAGTTGATGAGGAAGGCTCCGAAGCTGCAGTAGCGACAGGTAATATTTAAAAATAATCCAATATGCATTACTCTGAAATTTAAATTAAGGAAGTGCAGTTTTTAATTACAGAGAATAGCAGCTTTGCTTCTTGCTGTTCTGTAGTTTTCTGGTATTGGACAATATAAATATATACGTCCGAATCAAAAGGATCCAAACTGTTCCCAACATTTAAAGCTTAAAATGAACTTCTCAGGTTGAAAATTGGGTACCTTAACCGTGTTACAGACAATAACGGTATACTAAGATAGAAATGAAACCGTCCTTGCATGCGAAAATGAAACCCACTGTATAATTAAAATCTGATGATCTGAGGAAAGCAAAAGTTTCATCTATCGAGAAGGATTAATCTTTCACATTTCTGCGAAAGTTTCCGTGCATTTTTTTATCGATTAACTGTTGGAGAAATTTTTTAACCGCTGCTTTCTTTACTAAGGCTTTTAGAAGTGAGGAATTTACACGGAGTAACGCATTTCCCTCAGTTCTGATCGTAAAATTTAGGCAAAGGGTCTCGGCCGCCTGCTATGCGGCTTTGTAACCGATTGCTCTTTTGAGAATCATCTTCTGTTTTCTGACCATTATGAAGAGAGGATCTCTACAATTTGCAGCGATGTAAGCTGCACTAAGAACAATTCGATTATGAAGGCACTGGAGATTCAGAAGTCTGTGTCCGCCTTGACGGCGTGAAATTTATAATCGCGGAACAGACTATTTGATATGCAAGCTCTTATATATATGCATGATCTTTCGCGTGGCCATATCAAGGGCCACAAGCTCATTCTTCGTCCATTGAACCCATGGACCTGTAAAATAACGCGACGGAGCACTAAGTCCCATCTTAGGTGAGCGGATTGACTTTGGTACAACGGGAGAGGTGAAGTTATCCCCACTCTATAGGGGGGCGTCAGAGACGACACGGACTGGCTAGTAGTATGCGCGTGAGCTGCTCCTTATTTGAAATTGAATGGTGAAGTGGCATAGAATGTTTAAAGCGCGATGAGAGCCCACGAGGAAGTAGGTAGAGCATTCGTGGTGTGCGTCATGCTCCCTATTTAGGCGTCGCCAGAACCCGCAGGTTTGTACTTCGTCCCGTTAATTTATAGGTCCATGATTGAACCACCCCAAGTAAGGAGAGTATAATCGGGACAGAAAACTTTTTAGTCGCAGACACCTTGTTCAACGCCGACAGATTTGAAGACCAAATCTTTCGAAGAAGACGTTTCTATCTGCTTCGGAGAGACTTCTTCACTGATGTTACATCCTGAATTGTGGCTTTGGGGCATGCCCAAGTATGTATAGGACTCTTCAGTTTTAAGATGTATAATAAAAGTTATATTCACAAGTTAACTGTCCTTGAGAACGCTAGTAATCTTTTCTTTTTTCACAATGATCTTCGCACACTTGTCTAATCAAAATTCCATAATAATCTTTCCTGTGTACCCCTTGACAATATCTAAAGCAAGTTGAGGTTTGCTTGAACCAGAAGCATGGATCTTTAGGCTATCCATATAAAATACACGAGTGACCTTATCCTCGCATTAATTAGTGTCATTTCAGAGGTATCCCGGAGAATAGCGTAGTACGAGGGAGAGGGACAGAAGTGTGATGCAAAAAAGCAGAGGACTCCATGGTTTTGCCCTAAAAGACGCTCCTCTGGAAGGTGACATTGATTATTGTCACGATCATTTCCAGATGGAATAGTAAATCTAGTTTTTAGGGGTATTAAACTCTCTATGGATCTCGCTATGTGTGGATGAACCTGCAAGCTGGTCGATAGACAGATGATAAGTCTATGAGTGGTTGAATAGAAAACTTTCTGGAAGTCAGTCCATGTTTTCCCAATGTGATAGAAAATCTTGTTTTCCAAAGCGGCATCGATCTCTCTGTGCATCTCACGATGTGTGGATGAACCTTTACAGTTTGCAGCAGACAAATATTGTTCGTACATTCCTTGCCACACAAGTCCGATTGTACGAACAATCCAATCATTTAGGATATGTATCAAGATCTTATACAGTGTTTTCCGGCCAGTGATTGAAGGAAGCTTCTTCCGCCAGAAGCTGTTGATACCATCTGGTTCCAGCGCGAATATTTCTTTGTGCCTCCTAATACTTTTTTCATTTCATCGGTAGTGATGTGTGGGAATTTCTCCTCAGGTGTTATTAGGGAACTTCACAACTCATTGAAGCTATTTATGTTCTTTGAATTTTATTTCAGTGCATGCTGCACTTCGTAGCCTTGTCTCTAAAATGCTTCGACTTCCTTTGGTTTGGGCGGATGGTCCACAGTAACTGAAGGATTTCGGAAGATCTGCTCTACACTTCTCCTAGAGTCAGATGATATACGTATTCTGTCAACAATATGCTCTCTGATGGTCAGTAGCTTTGACTTGTTAAGCGTGTGATGACGGATCCGGAGTACGCGCGCGAACTATCTAACCTTGGCGGTGAAATTCCTGCCAGATATTATTTTAAGTGCATTCGTCAAAGCTCTCACTGAATTATACACATTACAATTGAAAGCCTAGTAATTCCGGAGCCATACTGGTATCGTACAATTTCTGCTAGTCCAGACTGCGTACGCACTGTTCCGGATCTCGCCTTTGGTTTCGGTTTCTTGATTTTCCAGGAGTGGTTGAGAAAGAATAACCCCTTAAGGGGAGGCTTAATAACTGTATCTAAAGATAAATGGCACCTCGGCGAGGTGTACCGTGCAAATTCTTAGAGTATGCAACCTTATCCTTACGTTAATAACTGCCAAAGAGGTCAAGAAAGTCCTTAGGGGACGAAAAACTTTTCATTTGCAGGACCAGGCGGCATCAAGAACTTCTAGTGGATGAAGTTTACTTCTACACACCAATTCTGGCCGACATCTTTACCTGATTTTCACTGTCGGAGTCACCCATTCAAAACAGAACAATAGAGGCGTCGTAAAGCGACAGCTTCGGTCCTTAGGACCATATTCAAGACATAACATCAATGTTATTGTATTTCCAAAGCCAATACAAGCGACTTCTTTGACTGCTTTGGTCTTCTAATCTGGCTGCGTTGAACAAGGTATCTGCGACTAATATGCTTTCCGTCTTAGTTGTACTCTACTCGTTTGGGTTAGTTTCATGAGCATATGCTAAAGGTATGGCTTGCGAATCGTCTATTCCGCGATTATACGTCTCACGCCGTCAAGGTGGGCGTGGGCTCTCGAATCTCCAATGTCTTGATAACCAATTGGTTCTGACTATAGCCTACATCGTTGCAAATGGAATAAATGCTCTCCTAAAAATATTCGGGAAACACGAAGTGATTCGCAAAGGAGCGTTCTTTTACATAGCAGCGGAATAGAATAGAATTTTAACATCATGAGTGCGGAAAATATTACTGTGTCTAAATGACTCACTTCTAATAGCCAAATTAGAGTAAGCACATGTTGAAAAATTGCGCTAACAGCTCGTCGACAAGAAAATGCACGGAAACTTTCACATAAATGTAAAAAAGTTCACAGTGAAAAGTGCATAGAGCGTCATACACACGCTGAATATTTAGAGCACATACTATCTTTACACTCTTACGATGTTAGACGTGACCCTGCCTTGCTGAACGCTCCGATGGTGATAAGAGTCAGTTGAAAAAGAAGAAAAACGAAGAAAGGAATCAAAACCTCAAAAGGGAGCAGCAACGACTGTAACCAAAATATTCGGTTAAAGTAATTATCCTTGTGATCGGTGCTCTCGGAGGTGCAAAACTATCGCTAGATCGTAAACTTAATTAGTGCTATCCCCGTCTACCAAGGAACTTGTAAAATAAAAGCAGAAAGCTATCATCCTTGAGACGGTTCGTATCCTCAAGAGACACGAGGGTTTCGTCGAGCCTTGCTCGTGATTTCGTCGTGCCCTGTGACTGTTCATGTCACGGTTTCTGGACGTGGTCCTAGTTATGATCGCGGAAAAACTATATTTATGGCCACATCTTATGATCGTGAGAAGGTTTCCCACAGAGCAGGACGAAATCACAACGTACGCTGCCGAAATCCTCGTGACTTAAAGACACACAAGTAATAGCTTCACACATATGAGAGGACTGATTAGTAAGGAAATTATTCCAACCGATTATTTTGGGTACAGTAGGTGCAATTCCCTTGTAAGGTCTTCATACATCTCCTCCTTTTCCATCTTCTGGGTTATGTATTTAAGTCGACCTTAGCCCCGAGAAATAGATCACGTACACAGTTCTATTCTCAAAGTTTTCGAAAACAATGTCATGCCTCGAGCGAGGTCCGAGAAGCTGGATTTTTTTTCTTTTGTGTAGTCCGTAATATGTAATATGTAACGTTTTGGCGATTCTGCCAGGATCCGTTTAAAGAATACTTCGAAGGAAAGCATTCTCTATGGAGAAACATTATAGTCCTTCCCTTCTTATAAGTGATGGAGGCCTGGGAAACGAAGAGAATAAAAATCTACAAAATTCATAAAAAACGAACTCCGGACTGTACTACGGACAGCCCGAAAACATTAAGACATACTAATGCTATTGAAACTAGTGTCTGAAATTCAGGAGGGCCTATTCTACGTAGAATAGCAGTAGGAAAACTCAGAAAAATAAAACTGAACGAGGCCCGCAACCAGGCGGAAGAGGCACCTGTCTAGCTACAAGAAACTGATCGAGTTAGCCACACCCGACTCAACAGGTACCAGCAGTAACAGCTTGGAGGCACGTCACCAGCCGAACTAGGAATCCAGACAGCAAACGGAAACTCTACGGATCTTCAGCCAACTGTCAAAAGACAACGTTCACTGTAAGATTTTGTTAGTAATTAAGACTGAAATTGTAAAGAGTATAAATCCTCTTTGTGGTCTGAGGAAGGTAACAAACCTGAGATAACATATTTCTTGTTTGGTGAGGTAAAGTTTTACAATGTCACGTAGGGTATACTCCTGGTGCTCCAGGACACTGCCTTTCGTCAAAAATACAAATAAATTACTTTAAAATCGTCAGTATTGTAGTAGAACGATACGACGCATTTTATTGTATTAAAGGACAAGGTTCAAACTACACAAAAGTGTCACGCGATAATTACACCCGACAAATTAGAAACCAACTACACTCACACTGATAGAGCAGGGCATTAGAAAACCTTCCATTCTGGCTTATCGGATACCATTAACGTACGCGACAGACGATTCTGACAGTGACTTGTACAAACCACAGTACATTACGGCAATGGTCTCCCCCGCCCCCACTCGCGCTCAGTCTCCCTCAAGGGAAGAAATTCCAGCATTCTTACTCAACGCACTTGAAGAAATTAGAAAAAGAATTAGCACTCTGGTTATAAATAAATCAGCGGCAGCAGAAAATATCTCCATATTAGCAAGAGAGAACGACAAGAGAACAAAAGAAGGACATGAAAATTAAATACGAAAAGATAAAGACAATCAAGACTACTCCACTTGAATCGGAAAAGGAAAACCCCACAATACTCAAGACCCATTGCGAACACTTTTAAAAACGTCTAATATCGATCACATGGAAAAAGAAAACCAAGAGACAATAAGGAAAATCTTACTAAAATACAAACGGGCGTTTGTACTACCCGGAGACCCACTGCCATGCACAATGTTAACCGAGCATGAGATTATCCTAAACTCAGGTAAAGTAATAAACCTTAAATCACATAAATTACCTGAAAAACATAGAGAATTTTCTCCTGAGGAGACTCAAAAACTATTGGATAAAAAGATAAGAAGACACTCACAATCCCCATTTAACTCCCCATTATGGATTATTCCAAAAAAAGGGGGAAAATTGAGACTGGTCATAGATTACAGGAAAATTAATAAAGATACAGATCAGGACGCTTATTCTTTAGCAATGATTGACGACATCCTGGACCAGCTTGGAAAGGAAAATTCTTTTCAGCTCTTGACCTAAGTGCTGGTTTTCACCAAATGCCAATGAAAGAGGAATGTAAAAAGTACGCTGCGTTTTCAACACAACCAGGACACTTCGAATATAAACGAATGTCCTTTGACTTAAACAATGCTCCGGCCACATTCCAGAGAATGATGGACAGAGCCTTCCACGGTCTCATTGGAGGACATTGCTTCGTTTATATAGATGACATAGTCATATTTGGAAACACAATTCAAGAGCACAATAATAACCTTGAACTGGTTCTACAACGTATCACTGAATTAGGACTAAAATTAGAGCCTACAAAATGTGAATATTTCAAACCAGAATTGGAATATTTGGGTCATATTATCACAAAAGACGGGGTAAAACCAAACAATGAAAAAATTAAGAAAATCGTCGATTTTAAACAATTAAAAACAATTAAAGATATATAATCTTTTCTTGGTTTAACTGGTTATTATAGAAAATTTATTTAAAAATTTTCTACGTTCGCTAAACCTTTAACAGCATTGAGACAAAAAGAAACACCATTTAATTGGACATCAAACTGCGAAAAAGCCTTTCAAACTCCAAAAAATGCCTTAACATCTGCGCCAGTATTAAGATTCCCAGATTTTAAAAAGAAATTTATTTTAACAACCGATGCCTCCAATTACGGACAAGGGGCAGTCCTTTCTAGGACTGCCCTCATTTTTAAAAAAGCCCTCACTTTTAAAAGCCCTGGTGCAGAAATAAAGGGTCAAAAACTTACTTGAACAGTTCCACGACAAGAAAATGCACGGAAACTTTTACATAAATGTAAGATATCAGTCCTTGTCAGCGAAGTTAAAATTTGATTTCCTCAAATCATCCGGACTTAATTTAGCTACAGAATGTTTTATTTTATTGTGCCAGGACGCTGTAAAAAAGTATATACGGAGACACAATATCCATTGTTCTCTCTAGGCGTAACATCATTCTCCTGGACTTCAAAAACCAACTATGTTGGTTGTCGCATTCTCGGCTCCCACCGGCAACTATATCTCAGAGAAGGTGGAGGAAAATGTGGAAAGGCACCGAGCAGTGTACCCAATCTTGGAAACTTTTTTAACTGCGCTTGTGTCGCACCGACAACTCGATTGGTCACTGTTAGCGCGCTGATTTTGAATTACATAAAGAAATGCCCGAATAGAATGAGCCTAATCCTAAACTAAGATTTTGGAGTGACAGATACAAAAAATTCGATTTTAATGAAAAAGTGGTTATGAATTCTGAGTTTAGAGAAACAAATCATTTTTATTTGTCCCAATGATTAATCTCGTCTGCGCCTTATTTTAAAATTAAGTTTGTGTATGTTTCCGGCAATATGACTTAAAATAAAATCTTTGAAATTCCCAGAAATGAATTAAGAATAATTAATTACTGCACTGATAAATATTATATTATACATTTTTTTAATAAATTGAAGACCACCTGAATTACAACTACTAATTAATTATTTTATAAATATTATAAAATATATAATATTGTATAAAAATAATAAAATCATATTTATACTATTAAAACGAATATTTTTTTCTTAAAATTAAAACTTCTTATTACCTTTTTATTAGCATTTTGAAACATTTGAAATGCTAGGTAAAGAACAAAAAATTTTCTAAATTCCAAATTATAACGTTTTTTGCATGAAAATTGCATTATTCTCTCATCAGTTACTCCAAAATTCAAATTTAAGATTGAGGAATTACTTGGGATGCAATATTTAATAATTATTTATCATAAATATTAAATCTGAATATTTATATAATTCAAAATCAGCACGCTAACAGTGGCCAATCGGGTTGTCGGTGCAACGCAAGCGCAGTTTAAAAAGTTCCCAAGATTGGGGACACTGGCACCGAGACCTTATAAGGGAGTTGCGGCGATTGTACCCAGAAAATGTTTGGTTAAAATGATTGTCCTTGTTTTCGGGTTCTCTCAGCTGTGATGCTATCACTGCTTCGCAACGTAGAAGCCAATCCAGCATGCTAAAAACATGCTGAAGCACTTGCGAGATAAGAGACACACGAAGGTTTCTGTGGCCCGTTAACGTGATTCCGTCGATCCTTTTGGTCACTCGTTTCACGGACGTGAAACGTGGCCAAAGCTGTCGTTTACCGCGTTTTTACTGGGAGCTAGTATCACTTTCATGGGTAGCGGTCGCTCCTAGGTGTACCAAATATGTATTGGACTTAAATGGAAAGTTTAATTTCAGAAATGACGTGATGTAATAATATTTTATCTTTCAGAATATGAAATTTTCATGCATAATGTTGCAGAAATTTAATACAGGCCAAAGAATCTTCAATTCATTTTATTTAAAAACTGTTTTTATATCATTTTTCTTTTGCACCTTAAATTTTCAAAATGTATGTTCATAGAGCCATTTTTCTGACCAAAATAATTGATTTAATGCAAAAAGAATAACAAATATTTAAAGAAAAGCGATTTTACTAGCAAACGAATCGTTGCCCAGGCGGATGCCGCTGCCACGATGTACTTTCTAAGACAACCTTGTTTCCAATACGATTTGTTTATGCAAACGTACAATTCTGAGGATTTGTTTAAAAAGAACATTTCTTCTTCATATAGGGACATAAAAGCGATTGACATTAAATCCTTATCTGATTTCTATGAAACTTAGTCGATTGCCGTAAAATTCTCTTTGACAATTAAAAAATACATTACTTTGTTAAAAAACGTAGATCATTTCATAAAGAGACTATTTTTCGAGAATTATTTTTTCAAAAAATGTCGCAAAATAAAAAAATGTGTATATCCTTGGTCGAAGCTTACAGTGAAAACTGTATGACATCGATTGGTAGCTCATGTTACTTGGATGTTCGTTAGATTATTTTTTAATGCCATTTTTCAAGATTTTAGGATACCTTCATTAGTTATAAAGATTTTCAAATGAAACTCATCTGTTTATAAACTTCCAATAGTAAAGAAATAAACAAAGTGGTTGTACTGATTTTTTATGTTCATACGGACATGACTGTAAGATTAGCCTCGGACCAATCGCTTCTTACAAAATACAAAATTTTTACCTATGTACACTTTAGCAGTTAAATGCATCTTTATGAGACAGATTAACATTGTATTTATACGGAAGATGTGTGTTACTATTCTCTAGCACTATGTGGGTCAGTGCACATAAGAAATAATATATTCTGCAGTGGTCATTCTATTCAATTAAAACTTCGTGAAATTATAGTGTTTTATAAAAAATATTTAGGGCACAAAGGATTGCAAACCATTAATTACAAGAGTTATGCCATATTAAATTTTGGAGTTCAATTTTTTTCTAAATTTCAATATATCACTCATGGAATAAATGCTGCTGAAATCTAGCGGTGGTTCATTAGACTTTTTTTGTAATGTTTATAACAGAAAAAGTTAAATAAAAAAATTATTTTTAAATAGTTTGTCTGCTTTCAGGTGTTCAAATGAGATTACGCAGATGCCTGAGCGAAGACCCTGAGGAGTTCAGGGTTGATCGACCATTTATATTTGTTATTTATTGTAAACCAGCTAACGTTCCTCTGTTTTTCGGTAGTGTGCGTGATATCGGCGTACCTGCTAAAAAGGATGAATTGTAACAAAACTAAGAAATCAAGTATTTATGCACAAATATTTATAACAGTATTTAAAATATATGTAAAATATTGTTATAGTATATTTTTATGCTTTTAAAATTTTGCGCGCTCCGTTTAATGTATGAGTCCCGAAGAGTTTTAGGAATATAGAATTGTATGTTTTACTTAGTTTTTTCACACTGAATGTATATTTTTAATAAAGTACATGCTATTTTTAACGTAAAATATGTGATAGTATTTGGTTTCACCTAGACTATTATTTTATTTTCGGCTCTTTATTTCACTACGATCTCGTCAATAATATATTATTTAGAATTTCAAAAGAAATTACAAAACAAATTGAAAATTAAATTCAGATACGTATACTTGATAATGAAGTTATCTACCCATTAATAAAAAAATGATCCCTACGGTTTAAAGAGCGAAAAAATATATCCCAATACACTTATGGTTAAAGAAGCAAAACTAAAGTTCTTTTTAAATTCAGGATAATTTTTAGAGCGTTTTATTTTAAAGCGAATTTGCGTACTGTTTTAATTTGCTAACTTCAGGTTGATAAATAAATCGCGCCAGCGAACTAAAAGGACGCACAGCTGGGTACTGTTCTGAAATAACTTCTAACTATGAAGTTCATGCTCAAAAGAAACAAGAAACTATCGTGGCATTTTACTTTGCTTTTACTTTTAATGTACGCTAAATTATGTCATGTTAACATTAAAAAGTTGAAGTCCTTTCTGGTGACCCATAACGCAACCACGCTCGTAAAGTTTCAAGAAGGGAGCATGGACCAATACGGAGATACCCCCACACATTTGCGCCGCGAGTGGTGCGTAGCAGCCAAAGCACAGTCCATAAAAGTGCTTTTCGCGAAACCAATTAATCTGATCTACCAGACTTCGGCCTAAACCGCATCTCCCTGACGATCTCCCTTGTTTAGGCGAAGAACAATTAAGCTTAGGACCTGCTTGATATTCACTATAGTAGAACATCTGCATCGCCGTCCCCAGAACCGGATCATCCCCCTACCTGATGCCCCTAGTAGCGTTTGGTCAACTCACAGGTATGCGATATCCCCTCCTCCTATAATTTAAGAGGGCATGAACGGTTCTCGCGCCCTTGCGTCGTTGCAGCGATTCGCTCTAGCGATTCAACATAAAGAAGAACAGGTGGGCCGTCGTCAATTACTCCTTGACCTGAAAGAAGAACTCTACGAACCAGGCATTGCAGACTAAACGTATTTGCCATGATTCACATGTTGTAATGTTCTAAAACTTAAAACTCGTTTTTCCAAAAGTTGCATTTCTCAAACTGGTGTGTAAGAAATTGAAAAGTTGTCCGCCATGTTGCGAAAAATCAAAATTTCGAAAAAGCGAATGATCGGGACCTCGCTGACGTAAGAACAATTAAAAGTCTTGCTGAATTTTTTTTTTTATTTCGGAAAACTAGAGTGGACCCAATCGTGTGCACCGTTTGATGCTGCACTTTTGACAGGAGCGCTGGCAATGCCTTGTCCAGGTCTTGGAAGTCAACATTGATATCTGAAAAAAATCATGTGTGAGATTTAATAAAGCTGCAGTAGAATAGAGAAAGTCTCGTATTCCAATCTTCTTTAATTTTTCAACATGAAATTCCTGAAAATTGGACTACAAGATATAAGTCCCCCTTAAGCTTTAAACTCGTAATACTTATCCGCGTAGAGTAAAACGCGAACTCTCAATGTAAATAGTATTAGCAATAAACCTTTCATTTCAATTTTAAAATCACTGTGCTTTTCTTTTTTTTAAATTAGTTTCTTTTCTAAATTAGTTTCCGCTCCTATTAATTTTACTACTTTTAAGTCAGTCTCTTAGATACCGCTTCTATCACTAGTATTCCAGAGAATACCCATCGTCCAGAGTACGCATTATTCTCGTCCAAGAATTTACTTCAGTTTCTTAGGAGTTCAGTGAGAAATCTTCATAGAATAATACTTCTCTGTCGGACGTTGCAGCTATTTTGATAAATTAAATATATGGAACTTTGTGTAAACTTTGGAATAACTTCTAGGATTATGTAAAATAATGATGAACTTTCACAGTGTTCGACTCCCCTGAACCTCCCCCTGGACCTGTTACGTAATTTAAGTACGGTCCCTAAATGGGAAGCGGCATGGGAACCTATATGGGGTACTTTATGAATTCTTATTTCAAATTACGATGTAAGACATGAATAATGAATATAGTATGGAACTCTGCACCGGTTCTTATTATAGATTTTTATTAAGCTTCTTACATACATGTATTTAAAAATAATGTTTAATTAGTACGCAGTGATTTTTTGGGTGCTTTTAGAATAGATAGATAAACGTCTATTTTTCGGCCTGCTGGCCTTAAAAAATTGACTTGCTTACACTTCCATTTTTTTAACAGAATTTTCTTACAGCTAGCGCTTACAAATTAACATGTATTCATACCTTATATCAAATCCGTTCGCTTTTATAGCTCTGCCTCCGCGGCTAACACCTAATACTTATCTACTGTTTACAATATTAACAGTTTTCTTATTCCTACTTCCTCTCCTATTTACAATCCTTCCTTCTCCATTCTTCGTCCTCCTTCCTTCTCTTCTTCTCCATCTTACTCAAGACCCCCTTCACCCATGCTACTGCCCTTTCGCCCCCCCCCCTGCATGAAACAATACCTGCATGATCATCCCACTCCTTTCTCTCTAGAAAGCCAGAACCTATTAAAATCCTCCATCTAACCGCATCTCATTCTCGCTATAAGTTCCTGACTTTCTTGCTTTCCTTTCTCACACAAATATAGCGCTCTCTCCCTTGGCATCATCCACACGTAGTTCCCGTTAAACCTTGACTCTTATTCCCTCCTCTGCTTCTGCCTTCTCTTTCTCCATGCCATTCTTTTAAAACAACTCATATACCTTCCTTGGGCATCCTTCTCACTTCATTCATCTTCAATCCATTCGTTCTGAAATATCTTTCCCTTTGCACCTCCATCTTCGCACCCCTACGTCTGTTCTCCTTCTTCCACCAACACTCCCCAACCAGCTTACTTCCCCCTCTTCCAAAAATGTCTCATATTTACACTTTCGCCCCCCCCCCCCCCAATTATAATCCCTGAACTCGTTCTTCCTGTCTCCCTCCTGGCAATATAGTTTAGCGTATTCCTTGCCAACCCCAGGGTTCACTTTACATACTTCTCCTGTATCGTATTTATCTCCTCACTTACCTTCCACCCCCACACCTCCACTCCGTAAAATAAGACGCTTTTTCCTTCCATTTCCCTCCCTTATCTATCCCATCTCCTTTCCTGAACACCATAACATTCAACTTGTTCGAATTTAACTCTAACCTATTTTTGTCCAAGTATCTTCTCAAAATTCTCACCATCCTCTTTAAAGCCTTTCCTCTTACCTCATCTTTCGTCTTCGCATATACCACGCTTACCCTCTCGAACAGGCCTTGTTCCACTGCCCTCTCTTTCACTGCCTCTCACAAGCTCCCCCTATCCCGCAAAGGGAACGCGCCTTTTAGACCTACAAAAAACGCGTACAATTTGGCACCCTTTTTGGTTTGTTCACCATCTACCACGTGCTGCAAGACGTAAATATTGTCAATGCAACTCCTTCCCTCCCTAAAGCCCGCCTGCATCTCCGACAATATTCCTTTCCTCTCAACATCCTTCCGCATCCTGCCGAATACAAACCGAACACTTTCAAAACATATTTCATTCCAAAAATATATAATCCCATGTGGGACTTAACGTAGAAGTAATTTATAGGTTTCCAATCAAGGGATTCATATAAAATCCCATGTGAAACCTGCAAGTATTTTCCATTCTATCTCAGATCGTAGTTTGAAACGGGAATTGAAAAAAACGATCCCACATAGATTCTCATGTGGATTTCCACATAGTTTACTCTGTAGGTTATATAGGCAGTGAAAGAATTCTTTCATTGGAAAGTATTTTTTCCACTAAATTCAATGTTATACTTAATTTAAGAGTTTTTTATGTAGATAGGAAGTTTATACATGTATTGGAAGTAATTAATCCATACAAGGATGGAAATTTTCCCATACCTCAGTATGGGAAATTTTCAATGCATGGTTCGGAGTTTTCCTATACCTCAGTATGGGAAAATTTACATACATGGAGGGGAGTTTTCCCATAAAGAGTGAAATTTTCCCAGACATCAGTATGGGAAAATTCCCATACATGGATCGGAGTTTTCCCATGCATTTTTGGCATTTCTCCCATACCCCAGTATCGGGAAATTTCCATACGTAGGGGGGAGTTTTCGCACAACCTTAATTTTTAAAACAAGTAAATAAAAAACAGAATTGCGATATACAGATAAAATATAGTTGAAAGTAAAATATTATATACAGGGGAACATATAACTTCGAAAAAATATATTAATTTTTAGACATAAAATCGGCTTCGATTCCTATGCGGTCCATTAATTTTTGAACTTGAGGATTACCCGTATGGAGGTTCCTTTTATTCCTCTCTCTCTTTGGGCCCCTGTTAGGGCTAATTTTTGGAAAACCCTGCGAGAATTAAGAAAGGAATGATTACATTTGCAAATTATACAATATAAGAAATAAATAAATTAGATGTTTCTTGACCTACTTCAGACCAATAAAAGGACCTGGTTCATGTTCGAGATACTTTATTAACATTAGTCAACGTTCCCGGTAAGAAGCCTTGCATTAAAAGGTATAAAAAAATTTGAATCCCTAAGAATGCCGTTTCTGTCCTTCATTTTTTAATCCTCATTAGGCGGCGAAAATAATATGATTCCAATCCCTTTTAAAACCGATCGGAGCTCCCAGGTGTAATTTCTGATAAATTAAAAACATAATTTCGTTTGAAGCTTTAGAACGCGCTCCCAAAGTATATAATTTGCCAAATCTAGTAGGATTGCTTACAAGAATAAATCTCTTAATCGTAACATGTTCGCTTTGTTCAAATATTATCAATTACAAAAATATAAAATAATTATAAAAGATTCAAAAAATTATTTTGTACCTGAACAATCTGTGTGGAAATTAATCCTAACATCGTAAAGGACCGATGCCCAGTTTTAAAAAGCTTTTCACCTAATTATTCGAGAAACAGTAAATAAAAGTTGCAAAATCTGCTAAATTAAAAGAAATTAAATTTTTTCTATTTCGTGGTTGCTTTGCTGTATCCAAACATTTTCAGAAAAACATTTTCCGCACTACGTACAGAAAGAGATTCAATTTGAGAAATAACTTTTTTTACTGTGGAGATTTAAAATGGGTGAACAAAAACGGGATCCAGAGGTCTTGAATATTTTTCACGTTACCACTGGATGCATGGAATTTTTCAATACTTTTAATGTCCCTTTTTTAAAAATATATAAGAGAATCATAATTTTGCTCTCTTCATCGATGTGCAGGTTCGAAGTGTATCAAAATGGAGCAAAATGCAAGTTTTTAATCCTTTCATATTATTAACTAGGTTTCATTACATTATAATTGTTCAATGGTTATAGGTTTACTTTAATCATCAATGACTGACCTAACTAATCTTCTAAAATAATTAAGTTCGAACAAAATGCATGACATTACTAAAATAATAAACATTTTTCAACAACAAAAAAATTTTTACAAACGCTAATTATACAAATAAGAATGGCTGAGTTTGCATGAAGTCACCGTTGGATGAACTCTAAAGGTCTACTGCTTTTCTCTTCGTATTTGAATCCATACGTATAAAATGCCAAGAAATAGCACAAAAACCCATCCAATAGGTTCCTGGGTTCCATAACAGTATCGCCCTCCGCAAAGACCTGGCACGTGGCGTTGTCCTTAAAGAGAGATTGTCCTAAAATAAGATAAAATAATAAGTATCTGATAAAAAGTGTAAAAATTAAAAATAACTAAGTTGACTTCTTACATAAAGTTTAAGTGCAAAAATCTAACCTTTAATTATGATATTGACGATATGTCCTGTAAAAAAAACATCATAGGGTCTGTGTTACCCTTAAAAACAACAAGTAAAATAAATTCAGGTTGTTTTCATCATTCACTTACCGGAACAAGACGAAGTAATTTCTTTTCATCCTCAAGGAAGGAGAAGAAGTAGCTGGATTAACGCTATTAGTTTTAGCGTTTTATTCCTCAGATTTTTCTATGCGTTCTCTGAGACGGCGATGATTACTTTCATCCCCTCTGCTTTCTTTTCTTTTATCTGAAACTTGGCTCTTCTTTCAGATTTCGAACTGCATAATAGAAAAGAGGAGCATAGTTAAACGTCCACAAAAACCAATAATTTTACATAAAAAATAATTGAATTAGTCAAAAACGGTAAATTCTCAATAAAAGATGGAATGATTTAAGTTGGGTCTTGTAGTTTTTGTCTACTGGCCGTAGTTTATATTTATTGTGATGTTAGTAAAACATGTTTCGTCCGTGGACGCCAGACCTCGTCAGTTTGCAAGAATTAAAAATCCATCAGAAGAAAAGAGATAGAACGTAGATTTAACAGTAGTCGTATATATAGTTTTTTGAAGATGACTAAGAGAATTTGAAATATTTAAAACACATCGATTCGTAGATTAGATTATTGAATGTTTCATAAAAATAATGTTATTTCAAAGAGTTCCCTCCATGGTCAACGGATTGTTTATTTTTATATAATTAAGTTTGCGGGCCAACACTAATAGACATTTCCGAGACATCACAATAAACATAAACTACGATCAGTAGACAAAAACTACAAGACCCAACTTTAATTATTATTTCATCTGGCCAAAACCCTAACACCCATTTGAGTCTATAAGCAGAGCCGATTTAAATGATTTAGTCTCTGAGATGTCTGAGAGATTTGGGTCCTTTTAAGAGTGGTGCGACGGTAATATAATGTTCCTTTTGTATTCGTCACGTACCGGGCGGGCGCAGAGTTATTTACAGTAGTTGGCCATCGCTAACGCGACTCTTCCTTTTTAAATTTCTCTTCAAATTATTCACACTTTTTTTTAATTCATGAATTATCTCTTTTTACTTTGTTCGATCAGATTAATGTAGGTCATATGAATTTAATATACCTTCGATTTATTTCTTGGAATAATCTCACAAAGACTGTTTTTCCTTCTGTTCGAGCGGTATGGAATTTATGATACCATAGCAGCAGGCTCATTGTTCGAGCACGTATGGTTATAAAATTTGTGTTTGTATACATACGCAGTCGACTAGAGCAATTACGGCAGGGTCAGAATTGGATACTACCTTAAGACTCGGATCAGACGTGCTTGAGCCATCGGCGCGAGCGGTTGTGTATTGTGTGTTCGATTTTAACATAACTTTCGTTACTGTTATTCACGATTGTGCGGGTGCCTGTTCGATTTCAAGTGGATTACTGTGTTGTGGCTGATCCATGCCTAGTGGATTACTGCGTTGTAGCTGTTCCATTCCTAGTGGATTACTGTGTTGTGGCTGTTGCACTCCTTGCGGTGATTATTGTGAGAGCTGATATCTTTGATTGATTATTGTGAGAGCTCATCTCGATCTTTATGTGACTATGGTGAGAGCTGATCTCTTCATCCATGTCTTTCTGGCCGGATTAACTTTATGTTCGCTTTGTCGTGCGATTTATTGTGTGAATTGTGTGAGCATCTGCTGGTGAGTTCTCGTAGTTCTATTTAGAATTGTATAGGGCTTTTTCCTCCACTCACTAAGTGGAGGTTTTTTATGCCAGGAAATAAAACTTGTTTGTGTTCTCAAAAATCATGGTTGCTTTCTATTTGGCCCACCTCTCTCATCTGATATGTTTTTTTAAAGTTTAATTTTATTTGTAAACTTACTTTCTTTGCTAAACTTACGTTCATACTTATTTATAATTATAACTTATTTACTAGTATACAATTTTTTGGTTTAATTAAAAAATGTTGTCTTTTTTGGCGTATCTCCTTCCATTTACGAGAAACGTTGCATTAATTACAATTTTAAGCATTTCAAAAAAAAGTTAGATATCTGAAATCATCGAAACCCGCTGATTTCGAATTATTATGTTTTAGACTGTTAAATATGAAATTTCAAAAATATACTTCTAAATTTTAATTCGAAAGCTTAAGGGCATGTGATACTTACAGTTTCCCCGGCTTTTTTCCACGAAAATGAACATTTTTGAACACTGAATTCGGAGATGCTATAAAATATCATAACGGACGTCCCCAGGCTCTTTTTTGACAGATATAACAAAAAAATTTATTGTGCTAAATAAAAATTGCATGCATATGCATTATTTTGAGGTTACGTCGTTTTTCATCTCTGCCTTTTTGATAATCTGGAAATTATTTATGAAATAAACTTTTTTGATTGCCTGCAAACAAGGTTAGTTCCGGGAGATTAGTTACTCCCTACCGAAAGAAATCTCTGAGTTTTCTTTAGTGAAATAGCTTGGCCCATTTGAGTCTATAAACAAAGTCGATTTTAAACAAAATAGTCTCGGAGATAGTTTCAGAGATTTGGGTCCTTTTCAAGATCCTTTTAGTGGTCGTTTTAAGAGTGGGGTGACGGTGATATAATGTTCCTTTTGTATTTGTAACGTACCGGGCGGGCAGAATTATTTACAGTAGTTGGTCGTGGCTAATCCGCTCTCCCATTTTAAATTTCTCTTCAAATTATTAACACTTTTTATTAATTGATGAATTTTCTCATTATACTTCTTTATAATTATAACTTATATACTGATGTACAATTTTCTAGTTGAATTAAAAAATGTTGTCTTTTTTGGCTACTCGGTTGGGGAAAAAGCCAAATAGAAAATTTTAAATTTGGTATAAATGCACTTTCTTAAAACTGTGCTTCGATATGCAGTTACTAGGAAATCCGGAAACGTGCTTAAAGATAAGTAATTCATAGCAATTCATTATAACTTTACGATAAAAAAAGAGAAAAAAGAAATTTAAACCTACAAACTAAAAATAACTCCGAGATTTTGAACCGGGGGAAGGGGGTGGTAACTCGTTTTTTATTGTAAATTCAAAGATGTAGGCCTAAAATCAACACACAAAAGAAGATATATATGTGTGTGTGTATGACTGTATGCATATATGTGTGTACTAATTCTTTTTAGTCGCGACACCTACTATGAAATTTGTTGTTAATGGTTCTTTTTTTGTCAAAAATTGTATTACTTGGCTCAAAACTGAATCATTTTCTTCAAACTTCGACAATTCTGTCAATATTCATCCTTTTCGTTTGAAAATTCTTTTTATTCGGTGGAAAATCAATTCTTTTGATTAGGGGTACAAATTTCTGGTTGAAAATTGATCTGTTTTAGTTGGTTGACATTTTCTTTTCAAGTGAAAATCTATCTATATTGTTGAAAATTCAACTGTTTTATCGAAAATACATGTTTTTGGCTTTGATTCGGGTTTGAATATTTCTTGAAAATTTGTCTTTTTTGGTTTTTTATTTTTTTTTGGATTTACATTTTATAGTTCTTCAATTTTGCACATTTGGAATTGAAATTTTCTTGAATTGCGTGAAACTATGGACGTGAAGAAACTAGATGTTTTATGTGTGCCCGAAACAAAGAAAAAGGGATGCGAAACTAAAGACATTAAAAACGGCGTGTTGAAAGGTGGATTTGAAATATGGTCAGGAGTAGACTGTGAATCACATGGTAAACAAGGAGTAAGTCTGATTTTGAATGAAAAAGCAAAGCAGCATCTCGGAGACCATGGTTTCGTGTCTTCCAGACTGCTGTGGGCTAGAATGAAAGTAGGAATCAGAAGACTATTTACCATAGCATGCTACGCGGCGGTTGATAGTGATCCTAGAGAAGTAAAAGATGCCTTCTGGGACAGTTTGAATGACATAATAAACATTTGCGAACATGGGGAAAGAATAATTCTACTAGGAGACATGAACGGTTGGGTGGGAATCCAAAATCAGGATACAGAAAGAGTATTAGATAATTTTGGGGATCCAAGAACAAACTATAACGGAGATAAATTAGTTGGTCTATGCTTA